>NC_092093.1:54704621-54764174 GCF_045679555.1 Salvelinus alpinus
CAGTGTCAAACCAGCTGGAGAATGTTCCTAGAACATTACCAAAATTGAAATGAAATGTAACCATGTTTGAACTTTTAGTAAACGTTCTGTTACTAAAGTAATGAAATATCAAGAAAATAATGTTTTTGTCAAGTTCCTTAAATGTGCTGAGAATGTTCCAAAACCAAGCAACTATCCTGCACCGTTCCCAGAACGCTGTGGCAAGGTTGTACGCAAAATAACCACAAGACAACCATGCATTCACCAATCTCCAAGAAACATATGGTTCTCAGAACGTTATGTGCTAGCTGGGATGTACTATGTGGTGAGAAGGAAGCTTAATAAGGGAGGCACTTGTTTAGAATTGTCAAGCTGTCTGGTTTTGGGAGTCCACTTGACATGCTGGCTCTTGACTACAACTCTTGTCCTCCATTCAGTCATTCATGTATTCATCATAGCTAGTCATCAGACTTGAACTCTCACGTCACAACAGATGCAATTTGGAAGAACCTTCAAGTTTTAAACACAATTGTATTATATATATTTTTTAAAATCTGTAACGACTCCTTATATTTTCACTTCCAGTTTGCAATTATCAACAGTATGTGTCAACATCAGGAACACTGGTGAAGTGTCACTTTGCTCTCGATGACCTTCACTAATGTGTGAAATCAGTGGGCGAGGGTTCTCTGTTGCTATGGAGGTGTGTACGTATAAGTGATTTCTATAGGGATCACCAAAGCTGACAAGGATTACATTCCAAATGACACCCTATTCCCTATTTAGTGCACTACTTTTGACCAGGGGGTCCATAAGGTTCTGGTAAAAGTAGTGCACTATATAGGGAATAGGGTGCCATTTGGGGACGTAACCAAAGACTAGAAGGTCATGTGATGGTCACCATTTACTGAGAGTCAGCACCGTAAATACGGTAGCGGAGGATGCCTCACTTCCTGAGTTGTGTGAGCAGAGAGGGGGTCCACTTCAGTGCATCAGATGGCCAGAATGGGTTGATTGAGCATCTCTTAGGATGCCTTGCCTTAGTCATATGATGCGCTGGCCAGTTGGATTTCCAGTCATGAAGTCTGTAACTAGTGTTTGCGTGACTTCACCTCTGTGGTAAGCCGAGTCATCCTCCTCTGTGGGTGTTGTGCTGCCATCTAGTGGACATGCTAGGACATGCAGCCCAACCTAACTGATATCGCTGTGATGTGATTCTTCCTTCCAAAGTTTTCTCTCTCTCACGCACAATCACGCACACGGTGGTGGATTTAGGTATAGGCGACATGGGCAGCCACACAAAAAATGTTGGAGTGGTGACAATTGCGCAATCGGCTTTCTATCGCTCATTTGCACGTCACGTCAATGATATCATGTCACCGTGTGGGACTGTGGGTCAATTAAAACCTTGTCGCTCTGATTCTAGTTTGTGAGCTAGGCAGGCTACTGCCTGGGAAGGTCTCCCACTCAGAAGTACGAGATGGGGAGGGGGGCGGGGGTAGGTTGACCTCAGGTCTCCGCACTGGAAGCCCGAGGTGGGGGAGTGGGGGAATCTATCAAATAGCGCACCTCTAACTTTGTACAGTACTAATGCAATTAGTAAAATCAGTCACACTACGAAATGCTACCAAATAAACCACAATTCATTCATAATACGTGTGAATATATAGTTTCACAGACATATTGCTGCATTTTATTCTGGTTCGTTTAAAATCGAATCAACAGTGTGAACAGTAGCAGATCAAGTGAACAGTAGCAGATCAAGTGAACAGTAGCAGATCAAGTGAACAGTAGCAGATCAAGTGAACAGTGTGAACAGTAGCAGATCAAGTGAACAGTGTGAACAGTAGCAGATCAAGTGAACAGTGTCAACAGTAGCAGATCAAGTCAACAGTGTCAACAGTAGCAGATCAAGTGAACAGTGTCAACAGTAGCAGATCAAGTGAACAGTGTGAACAGTAGCAGATCAAGTGAACAGTAGCAGATCAAGTGAACAGTAGCAGATCAAGTCAACAGTGTGAACAGTAGCAGATCAAGTGAACAGTGTGAACAGTAGCAGATCAAGTGAACAGTGTGAACACTAGCAGATCAAGTGAACAGTGTGTACAGTAGCAGATCAAATCAACAGAGTTGACAATAAAGTGCCTCGATGCAATAAGGTGTCTCAATGGTCCACAGACACACGATGATGTCACTTCCTGTTCCTGTCCAGGTACCAGAACATCTATAGAACCATGGCGACTGAGGATGAGTGTTGCGGGCAGAGGTTAGAACGAAGTGGCAGCACAGAAACAGACTCTTCACCACAGGCCAGTGGTGTGTCTCTATCTCACCCCTGTTACACATAATCTAATCAATACCATTATATTGACATAATCATATTGTATTGTCAATGTACTGTAATACTGTATACAGTATTGTGTTTTATACATCATATGTGACCCGATTCAGGAAACTAGGCGTATGTCGTAAGTCACGACTTCATAGAAGAGCCATTTGAACGTTAAAAAAAAAATGTTTTATTGAAATGCGTTTTTGGGCAGAAATACCTTCTGGAACATGTGTACTTTCATGTGCCTTAATAACAAACGTGTATGCCATATGTAAATGTCAATACAATTGTTAAATTTCGAGCCTTGTTGGTTAAGCCACAGAAAAATAAAAAGATAGCAACCTTTTATACGATACATATCGTACATATATTGCTGTATATTTAACAAGGACTTTCTCTGTGTGCAGAGCTGAGAAGAGACGGTTCCTCGTACCCAGTCAGCCATTGGAAAGGTCACCCTGCTCCTCCAGTGCCCCTCAAGTTCCTCACCCACCTCGAGTTCTTCACGGTCCTACACGTTAATTACGTAAGTGCTGTTCAGACAGGAATAGTGCTTCGCTCTTTGGATGTAATGTTTGACTGTCAGATCAACCATTATTTACCATCTCATTCTACCTACTGGTGATTCATTCCCCCTCTGAGTAAGTAAAACACTGCCCCTTGATTCCTACAGTATGTTGGTCTCTGTTGAACGACACAGTTCACCTCTGTCTCACCCTCGATCCTACCAGTGTACATGATGACACGGCACGTGTTAACGCTGACCTTGTTGCCCTAGTAACACGGCCCTAGTGTTTCCCCTTCCTCCCTCAGAGCACAGGACAAAAGACAGGTCCATTTTCAGATGACGCAACACTGCTGTTGCCTTGGTAAACTATGTGTATTACTGACGACGGTCCTGGGACTTCACGGTCCTCTCACGGGTCGTGACCTCATCAAGCTGAGCCCAGCTGTTACGGTCAGGTCGACAGGGCGGTGTTCCATACCGATGAGCGATCTTTTAATAGTCTGGTTATTGATCCGTCAACTGTTGGAGTCGGAGCTCGCTGCAACTTCCTGTCAAAGCAAGAGGAGCAGATGTAAACGTCGGGACCTGTCAACTGAGAGCGAGAGAGAGAGGCGAAGAGGGAGAAATACTTCCCCTGGGCTAAAAAGGTGTTTATAGACATTTGATCTGATGGAAAGGTCAAATCGTGTTTAGTACTTACAAGGTCACCCAGTCAGATAACTGGTTGTTTGTGTCTCTCGTTTTTCACATTCCGTGACATTTTATTTCAGGTTGTGTCTGACAGCATACTGTAAACATAACCTTTCTGTGTAGACTGAAATCATTTATCTAATGACGTCTAGAATGTTTGTATGGAGAGGGCCTTCTGTGTGCATTTCACATTGAATCCAATAGCATTCAGTAGCACTACAGGCCAACTTTTATACTATCACACTATAGACACATCATCTTATGTCACGTGTTCTCTGTGTCCTGCACCAGGGTGCTTACCGGATACTCACCAACAGTACCTGTCTGAAGCACATGATCCTGATGGTCCAGGCAGGACGCACATAACTTTGAGAGCAACCAGCACAACAGGGGACCTGGTGACTTTCCTCAACAAGTTTGCCGACACCCAGCTGAAGCTGCCCCGAGGATAGGAGATCAAGACAGACCCACAGGGCAAGGTAAAGTGCTGGACCTATTTTCATAAAGCCTCTCAGAGTACGGGAGATGATCTAGGATCAGGTCCCACCCTGTCCATGTAATCTTATTCATTTTGATCTTTAAAGGCTAAACTGATTCTCGACCAGCTGTGCACTTTCCTTCTAAAATGTTTTATGAATACAAGCCCAGTTCAATCATCTAGTCCGTAAAAATCTCCTAGTTCTGTTACAAATTGGACAGGTGGTGCTATATCTGAAATGGCCAATGATGGAGATTCAGTTTATTCGACTTTCATTCCACAATTCCGCAGTTGAAGTCAAATGGAAGCTTGAGTTATCTGATGTTAGGATTCCACCTACACCACAGTGGAAGCTTCAGTTATCTGAAGATAGGATTCCACCTACACCACAGTGGAAGCTTGAGTTATCTGATGTTAGGATTCCACCTACACCACAGTGGAAGCTTGAGTTATCTGAAGATAGGATTCCACCTACACCACAGTGGAAGCTTGAGTTATCTGAAGATAGGATTCTACCTATACCACAGTGGAAGCTTGAGTTATCTGAAGATAGGATTCTACCTATACCACAGTGGGAGCTTGAGTTATCTGAAGATAGGATTCTACCTATACCACAGTGGAAGCTTGAGTTATCTGAAGATAGGATTCTACCTATACCACAGTGGAAGCTTGAGTTATCTGAAGATAGGATTCCACCTATACCACAGTGGAAGCTTGAGTTATCTGAAGATAGGATTCTACCTATACCACAGTGGAAGCTTGAGTTATCTGAAGATAGGATTCCACCTATACCACAGTGGAAGCTTGAGTTATCTGAAGATAGGATTCCACCTATACCACAGTGGAAGCTTGAGTTATCTGAAGATAGGATTCCACCTATACCACAGTGGAAGGCTCCATCCTATATCAATCTCTGTTTGTCATTTTTTTCCTCTTATTTTCAGGTTGTTTTTCGTGGACCACAACAGCCCGGGCAACGACCTTCAGTGACCCCAGGATCCCCGTACAGAACGGCCGTCTGCCCAACCACCGGACCCACAAGCAGCACCTGCGCAGGAGATGTGAGGGTTAGAGGTTACACAGCTACAGGAGGGTTAGGGTTAGAGGTTACACAACTACAGGAGAGGTGAGGGTTAGGGTTAGAGGTTACATAGCTACAGGAGCGGTGAGGGTTAGGGTTAGAGGTTACATAGCTACAGGAGCGGTGAGGGTTAGAGGTTACACAGCTACAGGAGAGGTGAGGGTTAGAGGTTATACAGCTACAGGAGAGGTGAGGGTTGGGGTTAGAGGTTACACAGCTACAGGAGAGGTGAGGGTTAGGGTAGAGGTTACACAGCTACAGGAGAGGTTAGGGTTAGAGGTTACACAGCTACAGGAGAGGTGAGGGTTAGGGTTAGAGGTTACACAGCTACAGGAGAGATGAGGGTTAGAGGATACACAGCTACAGGAGATGTGAGGGTTAGGGTTAGAGGTTACACAGCTACAGGAGGGTTATGGTTAGACTTTACACAGCTACAGGAGAGGTGAGGGTTAGGGTTAGAGGTTACACAGCTACAGGAGAGGTGAGGGTTGGGGTTAGAGGTTACACAGCTACAGGAGAGGTGAGGGTTAGGGTTAGAGGTTACACAGCTACAGGAGGGTTATGGTTAGACTTTACACAGCTACAGGAGAGGTGAGGGTTAGGGTTAGAGGTTACACAGCTACAGGAGATGTGAGGGTTAGGGTTAGAGGTTACACAGCTACAGGAGGGTTATGGTTAGACTTTACACAGCTACAGGAGAGGTGAGGGTTAGGGTTAGAGGTTACACAGCTACAGGAGATGTGCGGGTTAGGGTTAGAGGTTACACAGCTACAGGAGAGATGAGGGTTAGGGTTAGAGGTTACACAGCTACAGGAGAGGTGAGGGTTAGGGTTAGAGGTTACACAGCTACAGGAGAGGTGAGGGTTAGGGTTAGAGGTTACACAGCTACAGGAGATGTGAGGGTTAGGGTTAGAGGTTACACAGCTACAGGAGGGTTAGGGTTAGAGGTTACACAGCTACAGGAGGGTTAGGGTTAGACTTTACACAGCTACAGGAGATGTGAGGGTTAGGGTTAGAGGTTACACAGCTACAGGAGAGGTGAGGGTTAGGGTTAGAGGTTACACAGCTACAGGAGAGGTGAGAGTTAGAGGTTACACAGCTACAGGAGAGGTGAGGGTTAGAGGTTACACAGCTACAGGAGAGGTGAGAGTTAGAGGTTACACAGCTACAGGAGAGGTGAGGGTTGGGGTTAGAGGTTACACAGCTACAGGAGAGGTGAGGGAAAAACACTTTTTGATAAACTACTAGACAAATCTGACACAATGTATTCATACCAAAGTGGATCTGTGTTTGTGAATCGGGGTTGGGGTCAATTCGGCCGTCATTTCAGGAAGTGATTAAAAAATTAAAATAAACGTTTGAAATAAATAGTTCTACCTTTCAGTTTATTGACGAGTCATCGAAAATAGATGTCCCTTTTTGAATTACTGACTTGGACTGTCAGTTTACTTCCTGAATTGACTGACTGCCTTCAATAGTGGGAATGCATACCGATGGCGGCCCCGTGGACTTACCACAAATCCCTTGTTTTGCTAAGTTCGCTCTGTTGTATATTGCTCTGCATTACTCTTTTTTTTGTA
Source organism: Salvelinus alpinus (assembly GCF_045679555.1). NCBI lineage: Eukaryota > Metazoa > Chordata > Actinopteri > Salmoniformes > Salmonidae > Salvelinus > Salvelinus alpinus. Next base: position 54,711,270 of record NC_092093.1, read on the forward strand.
TGGTTATTAGCAGAATATACATGATCTCAATTTTAGCTTCAAGACACTGGCAATTTGAAAAAGGTAGATTGTGCTGATTTATTGGCACATTGAACCATATCGCACCCCGTAGTTTAAAAACACAGCGGATAGTGTTAAAACAATGACGTCATATCTGAATTCTACCATCTTTATGCATGTTTGCCATTGGAATTGACTCCAACCCTGACTCCAACCCTTCTCTGAATAAACATTCAGCATACTGGGGATTATAAACATGGTAATGGTGATGATGATAATACTGATGATGATAATGGTGATGATGATAATGCCGATGATGATAATGCTGACGATGATAATGCTGATGATGGTGGTGGTGATGATGATTATTTTAGGTGTTTAGGCATCCGATGTGTCCCGGAGTCGAGTAGCGTCCCTGATTCACAGACCTGGGAACAGCCTGGTAGTCGCCATACGAAGCCAGCACCACTCTGACTCCACACCGTGAGGTACGCCATGTAACTACTGCAGCAGCAGAGTCGATATTGTTCAGTTGTTGTGTTATATTTTACAAACCTTTTACTCTCTCCCTAGTCATAGTCACACTTATTTTGTCCATTTGTGTTCAGGCATTTAGCAGACTTTCATCCAAATGATCTTGACAACGGGCTCCCGAGTGGCGCAGCAGTCTAAGGCACTGCATCTCAGTACAGACCCTGGTTCGATTCCAGGCTGTATCACAACCGGCCGTGATTGGGAGTCCCATAGGGCAACGCACAATTTGCCCAGCATCGTCCGGGTTAGGGTTTGGCCGGGGTAGGCCGTCATTGTAAATAAGAATTTGTTCTTGACTGACTTGCCTAGTTAAATAAATGTTTGTTTTTTTAAAACATACCGAAATTCAGTGTAGGTGGTCCATTCAAGAATCCAACCATCCTACCAACTGAACCACCCCAAGTGTTTCTAGTGAGGGCCAAACCAGAAGCAGACAGCTTGTTTCAATGGAGAGTCTCTCTGCTGATGACATGATTTTGGGACCTCTCGTCCCCTGAGAGACATCTTCTTCTCTATATCCTAATTACCATGAAAACTGATCCTGAATCAGCCAGGCCACAGACACAGCCCTATCCAACACAGAGGGCGCCGCGCTCAAAGACATGCTGGCATTCCACGACAATTCTCTTCACCCTCGTTCCCCTCATATACACTACCAGTCAAAAGTTTTGGCGCACCACTCATTCAAGGGTTTTTCTTTATTTTTACTATTTTCTACATCGTAGAATAATAGTGAAGACATCAAAACTATGAAATAACACATGGAATCATGTAGTAACCAAAATTGTGATATATAAAATATATTTTATATTTGAGATTCTTCAAAGTAGCCACCCTTTGCCTGGATGACACTCCTGGCATCCTCTCAACCAGCTTCATGAGGTAGTCACCTGGAATGCATTTCAATTAACAGTTGTGCCTTGTTAAAAGTTAATTTGTGGAATTTCTTTCCTTCTTATTGCATTTGAGGCAATCAGTTGTGTTGTGACAAAGTAGGGGTGGTATACAGAAGATAGCCCTATTTGGTAAAAGTCCAAGTCCGTAGTATGGCAAGAACAGCTCAAATAAGCAAAGAGAAATGACAGTCCATCAATACTAGACATGGTCAGTCAATCCGGAAAATGTCAACAACTTTGAAAGTTTCTTCAAGTGCAGTCACAAAAACCATCAAACGCTATGCAGAGGATCAGTTCATTAGAGTTAACTGCACCTCAGATTGCAGCCCAAATAAATGCTTCACAGAGTTCAAGAAACAGACACATCTCAACGTCAACTGTTCAGAGGAGACTGTGTGAATCAGGCCTTCATGGTCGAATTGCTGCAAAGAAACCACTACTAAAGGACACCAATAAGAAGAGAATTTATTGGGCCAAGAAACAAGAGCAATGGACATTAGACTGTTGGAAATCTGTCCTTTGGTCTGATGAGTCCAAATTTGAGATTTTTGGTTCCAACCGCCGTGTCTTTGTGAGACGCAGAGTAGGTGAACGGAAGATCTCCGCATGTGTGGTTCCCACCGTGAAGCATGGAGGAGGAGATGTTATGGTGTGGGGGTGCTTTGCTGGTGACACTGTCAGTGATTTATTTAGAATTCATGGCACACTTAACCAACATTGCTACCACAGCATTCTGCAGCTATATGTCATCCCATCTGGTTTGCACTTACTGGGACTATCATTTGTCTTTCAACAGGACAATGACCCAACACACCTCCAGGCTGTGTAAGGGCTATTTGGCCAAGAAGGAGAGTGATGGATTGCTGCATCAGATGACCTGGCCTCCACAATCACCCAACCTCAACCCAACTGAGATGGTTTGGGATGAGTTGGACTGCAGAGTGAAGGAAAAGCAGCCAACAAGTGCTCAGCATATGTGGGAACTCTTTCAAGACTGTTGGAAAAGCATTCCAGGTGAAGCTGGTTGAGAGAATGCCAATAGTGTGCTGCAACACTGTCATCAAGGCAATGGGTTGCTACTTTGAAGAATCTCAAATATATATTGATTAGTTTAACACTTATTTGGTTACTACATGATTCCATATGTGTTATTTCATAGTTTTGATATCTTCACTAATTTTCTACAATGTAGAAAATAGTCAAAATAAAGAAAAACCCTTGAATGAGTAGGATGTGTACAAACTTTTGACTGGTACTGTAAGTCTATGGTTCCCTCACATCCTCCTGCCTCTTGTTACGCGGAATGAAGCTGGAGAGACGAAGCAGGTACGGAGAGTAACATTTAATAAATGACGGACATATAACGAGACAGGCACAGCGTCAGCAAACAGAAACTTAGACAAGAAACAATCAATGCAGCAGCAGGGAACAGAGCAAGGAAACAGACAATTATAGGGGAGGAAAAGAACATGTGATAAGTGAGTCCAGGTGAGTCCAATAACACTGATGCGAGTGACGAGGGAAGGCAGGTGTGCGTGATGGATGACAGGAGTGCGTGATGCAGGATAATCTGGCGCCCTCAAGCGCCAGGGGAAGGGAAGAGCGGGAGCAGACGTGACACCTCTGTAGCGTTCCAGCGAGCTGTGCGGCGCTGTCTGGAATTACAAAGCCCAGAGCTCCACAGAATGCCTCTCCTCTCCTCAGCCATGACAGGACTAGGACAGAGTGACGGGAAGTTTTATTATGACAGCCATCTTCTGTCGGTATGTTTTTTTCACGGGGGTAGTTGTGTTCACACAGACATAAATTATTCAGATGAATGTTTTGAGTGAAGACTAGGTGACATTTTCTCATAACGGAGGACAAGATAATAACGGGCGACTCATAACGGGCGACCAGACACTTGCCCCTACTCTGTCAAACAGTAAAGACGTAGAGTTCAGTAACATACAGATGACCAATGCATTTAGCATCTGTTGGATTTTGAGTAATTAAACACAATATGTAGAATAAGTATCATCTTTTGAAGTTCCCTGGACCATCTTGAGTTACTAACAGAACATCTATTTCTTACAATACTTTGTATCTACCACATATTTTCTAAACTATTTTAAAGATAAACAAAAAAAAAGATGGGATCATATTAAAGCAGGATGTAATATTATATTTTAGTGATTTGTGTGAATAAGAATAACCTTAAAGAAATCTCCTATCAATAATATAACACTTAAATCTATGAGTCAGCCGGGGCCTCCCCAGTACTAAAGTACTGCTTCGAATAATAGTGAAGACATCAAAACTATGAAATAACACATATGGAATCATGTAGTAACTCCTCTTTCTATTCTGATTAGAGACAGTTTGCGCTGTTCTGTGAAGGGAGTAGTACACAGCTTTGTACGAGAGCTTCAGTTTCTTGGCAATTTCTCGCATGGAATAGCCTTCATTTCTCAGAACAAGAGTAGACTGACAAGTTTCAGAAGAAAGTTCTTTGTTTCTGGAAATGTTGAGCCTGTAATCGAACCCATAAATGCTGATGCTCCAGATACCCAACTAGTCTAAAGAAGGGCAGTTTTATTGCTTCTTCAATCAGAACAACAGTTTTCAGCTGTGCTAACATAATTGCTAAAGGGTTTTCTAATGATCAATTAGCCTTTTAAAATGATAAACTTCGATTAGCTAACACAACGTGCCATTGGAACACAGGAGTGATGGTTGCTGATAATGGGCCTCTGTACGCCTATGTAGATATTCCATGAAAAATCTGCCGTTTCCAGCTACAATAGTCATTTACAACATTAACGATGTCTACACTGTATTTCTGATCAATTTGATGTTATTTTAATGGACAAAAAAAGTGCTTTTCTTTCAAAAACAAGGACATTTCTAAGTGACCCCAAACTTTTGAATGGTAGTACACATATATATATATATATATATATAATGGTGTGTATATAGACATTATGGACAGTATATGAATAGAAAAGGTGTGTACAGTAGTTATATAGAATGAACCATGACTAGAATACAATATATACATATGAAGTGGACAGCAGTAGTTATATAAGATGAACCAGGACTAGAATACAGTATATACATATGAAGTGGACAGCAGTAGTTATATAGAATGAACCATGACTAGAATACAGTATATACATATGAAGTGGACAGCAGTAGTTATATAGAATGAACCATGACTAGAATACAGTATATACATATGAAGTGGGTAAAACAGTATGTAAACATTATTACAGTGACCAGTGTTCAATGACTATGTACATGTGGTAGCAGTCTCTAAGGTGCAGGGTAGAGTACCGGGTGGTAGCCGGCTAGTAACAGTGACTAAGTTCAGAGCAGGGTACTGTGTGGAAGCCGGCTAGTGATGACTATTTAACAGTCTGAAGGCCTGGAGATAGAAGCTGTTTTTCAGTCCCTCGGTCCCAGCTGTGATTCCAGCTGTGGATTGTTTACAGTCCACAAACCAGCCAACAGCCATAATTTGATGCTTTTATAGTCCACCGACCCAGATGGACAGAATTGGTGTTTATTACAGTCTGTCTAGCATGTTTGTGAGGAGAGCAAACCCTGTAATCTGCATAGATTCGGATGGGATAAAGATGAAACACTTTGAGAGCTATCTGTGGGTATTTCTGTATAGATTGTTGGGATGAGTTCCTTTATCATGAAATACAATGGAACGTGATACCTAGATTAAGGCAGACCTTCGCACCTCCCTGATTCAGAGGGGTTGTGTTAAATGTGGAAGACACATTTTTAGTTGAGTGCATTCAGTTGTACAACTGACTAGAGCTGTGTTCGAATACCCATACTAACATAATGTATACTACAAACTGACTAGGTATCCCCCTTTCCCTTTCCTTACATTCAAGTTATCCATAATATTTGGACTATTTGTGAACTATCCCTTTAACCCTCTCTCCCTCTCTCTCCATCCCTCTCCACTCCCTGTCTCTCTCTCTCTCACTCTCTCCTTCTCTCTCTCTCTCTGACTCTCTCTCTCCCTCTTTCTTTCACTCTCTCTCCATCTCTCACCGCTATCCATCTCCCTCTCTCTCCATCTCTCACTGCTGTCCCTTTCTCTCTCTCTCTCTCTCTCTCTCTCTCTCTCTCTCTCTCTCTCTCTCTCTCTCTCTCTCTCTCTCTCTCTCTCTCTCTCTCTCTCTCTCTCTCTCTCTCTCTCTCTCTCTCTATCTCTCTCCATATCTCACCTCTGTCCCTCTCTCACTCTCTCCCCATCTCTCACCACTGTTCCTCTCTCTCGCACTCTCTCCATCTCTCACTGCTGTCCCTTTCTCTCTCCATCTCTCACCACTGTCCCTCTCTCTCTCACTCTCTCCATCTCTCACTGCTATCCCTCTCTCTCTCGCCATCTCTCACTGCTGTCCCTTTCTCTCTCCATCTCTCACCACTGTCCCTCTCTCTCTCACTCTCTCCATCTCTCACTGCTATCCCTCTCTCTCTCTTTCTCTCTCTCGCCATCTCTCACTGCTGTCCCTTTCTCTCTCCATCTCTCACCACTGTCCCTCTCTCTCTCACTCTCTCCATCTCTCACTGCTATCCCTCTCTCTCTCTTTCTCTCTCTCGCCATCTCTCACTGCTGTCCCTTTCTCTCTCTCGCCATCTCTCATCGCTGTCCCTCTCTCTCTATATAGTATATGTATATATCAAGTTGAAGTCGGAAGTTTACATACACCTTAGCCAAATACATTTAAACTCAGTTTTTCACAATTCCTGACATTTAAGAGTAAAAATGCCCTGTCTTAGGTCAGATAGGATCACCACTTTATTTTAATAATATGAAATGTCAGAATAATATTAAGGAGAATGATTTATTTCAGCTTTTATTTCTTTCATCACATTCCCAGTGGGTCAGACGTTTACATACACTCAATTAGTATTTGGTAGCATTGCCTTTAAATTGTTTAACTTGGGTCAAACGTTTCGGGTAGCCTTCCACAAGCTTGCCACAATAAGTTGGGTGAATTCTGGCCCATTCCTCCTGACAGAGCTGGTGTAACTGAGTCTGGTTTGTAGGCCTCCTTGTCTGCACACGCTTTTTCAGTTCTGCCCACACATTTTCTATGGGATTGAGGTCAAGGCTTTGTGATGGCCACTCCAATACCTTGACTTTGTTGTCCTTAATCCATATTACCACAAATTTGGAAGTATGCTTGGGGCATGATGCTGCCACCCCCGTGCTTCACGGTTGGGATGGTGTTTTTCAGCTTGCAAGCCTCCCCTTTTTTCCTCCAAACATAACGATGGTCATTATGGCCAAACAGTTCTATTTTTGTTTCATCAGACCAGAGGACATTTCTCCAAAAAGTACAATATTTGTCCCCGTGTGCAGTTGCAAACCGTAGTCTGGCTTTTTTATGGCAGTTTTGGAGCAGTGTCTTCTTTCTTGCTGAGCGGCCTCTCAGGTTATGTCAATATAGGACTCGTTTTACTGTGGATATAAATACCTTTGTACCTGTTTCCTCCAGCATCTTCACAAGGTCCTTTGCTGTTGTTCTGGGATTGATTTGCACTTTTCGCACCAAAGTACATTCATCTCTAGGACACAGAACATGTCTCCCTCCTGAGAGGTATGACGGCGGCTTGGTCCCATGGTGTTTATACTTGCGTACTATTGTTTGTACAGATGAACGTGGTACCTTCAGGCATTTGGAAATTACTCCCAAGGATGAACCAGACCAGACTACAATTTTTGGTCTGAGGTCTTGGCTGATTTCTTTTGATTTCCATGATGTCAAGCAAAGAGGCACTGAGTTTGAAGGTAGGCCTTGAAATAGATCCACAGGTACACCTCCAATTGACTCAAATTATGTCAATTAGCCTATCAGAAGCTTCTAAAGTCATGACATAATTTTCTGGAATTTTCCAAGCTGTTTTTAGGCACAGTCAACTTAGTGTATGTAAACTTCTGACCCACTGGAATTGTGATGCAGTGAATTATAAGTGAAATAATCTGTCTGTAATCAATTGTTGGAAAAATGACTTGTGTCATGCACAAAGTAGATGTCCTAACTGACTTGCCAAAACTATAGTTTGTTATCAAGAAATTTGTGGAGTGGTTGAAAAATGAGTTTGAATGATTCCAACCTAAGTGTATGTAAACTTCCGACTTCAACTGTATCTACAACAAAATCTATGTGTACGTGTGTGTACAGTGTGTATGTAGTTGTGTGTGTGTATGCATGTGTCTGTGCCTGACCTGACCACATGACTGAACAGTAGTCCAGCTGTGACAAAACTAGGGCCTGTAGGACCTGCCTTGATGATAGTGCTGTTAAGAAGGTAGAGCAGCGCTATATTATAGAGAGACTTTTCCCCATCTTAGCTACTGTTGTATCAATATGTTTTGACCATGACAGTTTACAGTCCAGGGTTACTCCAAGCAGTTGCTCAATTTCCACATTATTTATTACAAGATTTAGTTGAGGTTTAGTGATCAGTGAATGGTTTGTCCCAAATACAATGCTTTTAGTTTTTGTAATATTTAGGACTAACTTATTCCTTGCCACCCATTCTGAAACTAACTGCAGCTCTTTTTTAAGTGTTGCAGTCATTTCAGTCACTGTAATAGCTGACGTGTATAGTGTTGAGTCATCCACATACATAGACACTCTGGCTTTCCTCAAAGCCAGTGGCAATTCATTAGTAAAGATTGAAAAAAGTAATGTGCCTAGACAGCTTCCTTGGGGAATTCCTGATTCTACCTGGATTATGTTAGAGAGGCTTCTATTAAAGAACACCCTCTGTGTTCTGTTAGACAGGTAACTCTTTATCCACATTATAGCAGGGGGTGTAAAGCCATAACACATGTTTTTCCAGCAGCAAATCATGATTGATTTAATGTCAAAAGCCACACTGAAGTCTAACAAAACAGCCCCAACAAGGAAAACAAATTCCAAGAAGAGAATTCCAATTGTAGTGAATTTACTGAATTGACTGTAATTGAAATGGAACAGACCCAAACCCTGGCGAGGACTGATACCCTGGGATAGAATACCGGATGTTTTATATATTTATTCTTGTAATTATTCCTTTTTTTATATACAAAATGTAACCAGGGGAGTCTCGTTGAGATATGAATCTCTTCTTCAAGTGAGCCCCGGCCAAGAGACTATTAATGAATAAAAAGAAGAACTTGAACCAGATGTTTTACAGTGGGCCTCTGTAGATCTTTAACCACTTAGACCAAATATTTAAGAGCACCATGCAGCTGGTGTATATAACATTTCAGAATGGTTATTATCTCTCATTAGCATTTTATTTTGGGTCTAGGGGGGGTCATGTAAAACCGAGCATTGTTTAACCTCAACATTTAACTTTCCCCTTGACACAAGACATAATGATAATACTAAAACATGGTATGCTGTATTCACTGTCTGTGTAAACCTTGAAGCAATGGGGACTAGCTAGTCCCTGTTTTACTGCTTGTGGAAATGCAGCCTTGTCAGCTCAGTTCATTTGGCACCGGTATTGAGAGCCTAGAGCAATGAAAGTTATTATCAGACATGAAATGGTTGCCATAGCATCCCTATTAGCCTGTCGTTGGAGGCTGGACTTGAAACAATGAGGGCAAGGTTTGTAGCTTGGCACCCTGCCGAGTCATTAATTACCAGTCACACGTTGAAAGTAAATGAGTGTCTATTATACTGTTGCCTAACTGCATCCATTATATGCCCTGACAATAGACCCTTCCTGAAATAGATGATTGCACTTTTATCTGTTTTCGCTGTTTGGAAGACTTTATTAAAAAACAAATATTAACCTGTTTATCCAGGCGAGTCAATTAAGAGCACATTTTTATTTACAATGACGGCCTGAAAGACAAAGACAGGTTTATGTCACTTGTCCTGTCCAAGACCATGCCTGTCAATAGTCTTTCCTTTCTGGGTTCCGCTTCAGTGGGCGTATTCTAAGGGCTAGCCCTGATCCACTAGTATCTACTACAGATGCCTTCTTCACACGCTCCTTCTACAAGGCCCTCCTCAGACCATGGCTGCATTTAGCTTTTATCTAGACTTCACACATACACACACACACACACACACACACACACACACACACACACACACACACACACACACACACACACACACACACACACACACACACACACACACACACACACACATGTAGACACACACACGTAGACACACACACACACACACATACAGGAACACACACACACTCACATGTGCACACAGGAATACACACACACACACACAGGAACAGACACACAGGAACACACACACACACACACACACACACACACACACACACACACACACACACACACACACACACACACACACACACACACACACACACACACACACACACACACACACACACACACAGGAACACACACACACTCACATGTGCACACAGGAATACACACACACACACACACACAGGAACAGACACACAGGAACACACACACACACTCACATTCGCACACACACACACAGGCACACAAAGGCACACGCACACACACACAGACACACCTAAACCCTAATCTGTCCTACACACTCTTACCTCTATACCACACGCGCATGCCTTGTGCCACAATCTACCCTACAGTCCCTACACCAGTGTTTCCCCAAACTAGGAGGTTGTGACCCAATGTGGAGTCGCCTGATTTCTGATTGGCTGATGATCTTCTGAATACCTTTCTGATGCATTTCAGTCACTTCAAACCAGTCACTTCTTCAGATTGAAATACTGTCAAAAATACTGTCGGACTGATTTGTAATAGACTGTCATAGCCCCAATTAATAATGTAAACATTGACCGTTGATTACATCACTTTTTTTTACATGGTGGGATCACGGAAATAAATGTTGATATCAAAATGGGGTCGCAGGCCCAAAAAAGTTTGGTAACCACTGCCCTACACACACATGTCCTGTGTCACAATCTACCGCCCACGCCCCACACACCCCTCCCCTCTATACTATGTGTACTAACATGACCATGCTAAACGTCAACTAAAGTCCTACTGTTGCATCATACCAATGAATCAATCAATCAATGTGTGTCAATCAATCAGTGTTCCCACGGAGCCATAGACCTGAGTGATCTGGAGTGCCTGGATGAGGAGTCTCCAGTGGATGAAGGACACTGACATCACTGACATCCTGGACCTCACCTTCACCGGCAATGAGGTCTTTGGTCAGGTCAGTCTAAATTAGGGCAACGTTCCCAACCTTTTCCGTTCCGGGGTACACCAAATCACTGTCAAAAGCTCTTGAGGACCACCATTTGCAGAGTGACTTATATATCTTGCCGGTCAAATTTAGAGTCAACGTTATCAGTTAATGTAACAGATTAAAATGCCTACAATTATTATTATAAAGTACTGTATTGTGAAAATAATATTAAATTGCATATAATGCTATTGATAATCCCAACGTTATCCTTTTTTGGAAGAAAAACTATCTATTAAAAAATAAATATTACATTTTAAAAAATGTAAACATTTGCAGGCCACCTCCTGGGATCAGTCTTATACACTCTTCAAACATACAGTTCTCTGATATCATTAAATGACAAACAAAAATGTTCAATGCCGAAAAGTAAGCCTATTGTTTGTTTGGCCCATCAATAAATCTATCAGATTTTGGCAGCAACAGAGTGCTTGTTTTTCGTTATTCTCCCCCAGTGACCAGCAGAAGTATCCTGGGGTAAGGAATGTTTATTTTCTGTCATAGGATGCAACCTTTCCAACAAGTCAGTTAGTCAACTTTCTGCCCTGGTAGAGCTGCTCCGGTCAACTGTAAGTGCTATTATTTTGAAATGGAAAGGTCTAGGAGCAACAGCGGCTCAGCCATTAATTGATAGGCCACACAAGCTCACAGAACGGGACCAACGAGTGCTGAAGCGCATGGCGTGTAAAAATCATCTATCTTTGGTTGCAACACTCACTACCGAGTTCCAAACCCTCTCTGGAAGCAACGTCAGCACAATAACTGTTTGTCGGGAGCTTCATGAAATGCGTTTCCATGGCCGAGCAGCCGCACACAAGCCTAAGATCACCATGCACAATGCCAAGCATCGGCTGGAGTGGTGTAAAGCTTGTGGCCATTGGACTATGGAGCAATGGAAACTGACATATCTGGGTTTGACAGATGCCAGGAGAATGCTACCTGCCCCAATGCATAGTGCCAACTGTAAAGTTTGTTGGAGGAGGAATAATGGTCTGGGGCTGTTTTTTATGGTTTGGGCTATGTCCCTTAGTTCCAGTGAAGGGAAATCTTAATGCTACAGCGTACAATGACATTCTAGACAATTCTGTGCTTCCAACGTTCTGGCAACAGTTTGGGGAAGGCCCTTTCCTGTTTCAGCATGACAAAGCAAAGTCCATAAAGAAATGGTTTGTTGAGATAAGTGTGGAAGAACTTGACTAGCCTGCACAAAACCCTGACCTCAACCCCATTGAACACCTTTAGGATGAATTCCAACACCGGCTTTGAGCCAGGCGTAATCGCCCAACATCAGTGCACAACCTCACTAATGCTCTTGTGGCTGAATGGAAGCAAGTCCTCGCAGCAATGTTCCAACATCTAGTAGAAAGCCTTCAGAGAAGAGTGGAGCCTGTTATAGCAGCAAAGGGGAGTGCCAACTCCATACAACTAATAGTGTATAAGCAACATGGCAGATCCTTCTCATTACCATGTTGCTTACACCTATCCAGTCTCTTCAGATTTGTCAACGCCAAAGTTAGGGTATCTAGAGGGTTGGTATCAGAGACATTATTCTATCCCACCATTAATAACAGGTGAATTCCATTCGTTTGTGGAACAATCATCCATTGGCTTCCCTAACTCCCACTCCAACCCTCCTCTTCCCACAGGTGGTAGACTCTTGCCTGGTCTCGCTGTTTGATGCCAGAGAGATGGAGCTGGTCATCGCAGGGACGGTTGAGATCGACCTCAACGACTGGAGGACCAACACAGAGTACAGAGGAGGTGAGACAGTACAGATCTTTCTGTTCTGGGATAGCCATCTTGTGAAGTGTCCTAGGGAAATATGTATAAAAAGCACTATAGACCTTATGTTCAAACTGAAAGTGACATGGCTTCAGACAAAACAGAGGAGCGAGGAAAGCACAATATTAAAACAAAGACCAGGTAATGATCCAGGTAATGGACCAGGTCATGATCCAGGTAATGGACCAGGTAATGAACCAGGTAATGGACCAGGTAATGAACCAGGTAATGGACCAGGTAATGGACCAGGTAATGAACCAGGTAATGGACCAGGTAATGGACCAGGTAATGATCCAGGTAATGGACCAGGTAATGGACCAGGTAATGATCCAGGTAATGGACCAGGTAATGATCCAGGTAATGATCCAGGTAATGGACCAGGTAATGATCCAGGTAATGGACCAGGTAATGGACCAGGTAATGATCCAGGTCATGGACCAGGTAATGATCCAGGTAATGGACCAGGTAATGGACCAGGTAATGATCCAGGTCATGATCCAGGTAATGGACTGGGTAATGATCCAGGTCATGGACCAGGTAATGATCCAGGTAATGGACCAGGTCATGGACCAGGTAATGATCCAGGTCATGATCCAGGTAATGGACTGGGTAATGATCCAGGTCATGATCCAGGTAATGGACTGGGTAATGATCCAGGTCATGATCCAGGTAATGGACTGGGTAATGATCCAGGTCATGATCCAGGTAATGGACCGGGTAATGGACCAGATAATGATCCAGGTAATGGACCAGGTAATGATCCAGGTAATGATCCAGGTAATGGACCAGGTAATGGACCAGGTAATGATCCAGGTAATGATCCAGGTAATGGACCAGGTAATGATCCAGGTCATGGACCAGGTAATGAACCAGGTAATGATCCAGGTAATGATCCAGGTAATGGACCAGATAATGATCCAGGTAATGATCCAGGTAATGGACCAGGTAATGATCCAGGTAATGACCAGGTAATGATCCAGGTAATGATCCAGGTAATGATCCAGGTCATGGACCAGGTAATGGACCAGGTAATGATCCAGGTAATGGACCAGGTAATGATCCAGGTAATGATCCAGGTAATGGACCAGGTAATGATCCAGGTCATGGACCAGGTAATGAACCAGGTAATGATCCAGGTAATGATCCAGGTAATGGACCAGATAATGATCCAGGTAATGATCCAGGTAATGGACCAGGTAATGATCCAGGTAATGACCAGGTAATGATCCAGGTAATGATCCAGGTAATGATCCAGGTCATGGTGGAAACGCTGTCAGTTTTGGTCATGCTCTGTTTAATGTAAAGTGTCACTTTCTGAAGGCATAAATCAGTCAGTGTCCTTTCTGCATTACAATGTACTACAGTCCATATGTTCCAATTGACAGGGATGCTACAGTACACTAATGACAGAGCATTCAACGGCAAGTAAAACAACACAGCATCAATCTCACGGCCTCGTTAGCACACATGCCCCATGTCACCTGACCTAAGACTAAGAGTCTGTCTGTGACTGGCTACGTCTTGACTGTGACTGACTACAGCTACGTTGTGAATGTGACTGACTATGGCTACGTCCTGTCTGTGACTGACTACGGCTACGTCCTGTCTGTGACTGACTACGGCTACGTCGGGGCTGTGACTGACTACAGCTACGTCGTGACTGTGACTGACTACAGCTACGTTGTGAATGTGACTGACTATAGCTACGTTGTGACTGTGACTGACTATGGCTACGTTGTGACTGTGACTGACTATAGCTACGTCGTGATTGTGACTGACTACAGCTACTTCTTGACGGTGAGTGACTACGGCTAAGTCATGACTGTGACTGGCTATGTCTTGAATGTCACTGACTGTGGGTTGACTGACTAAGGCTACATCGTGACTTGTACTGACTACGGGGTGACTGACTAAGGCTGTGACTGACTATGGTTACATCTTGGGGTGACTGACTAAGGCTATGACTGACTAAGGCTGTGACTGACTATGGTTACATCTTGACTGTGACTGACTACGCCTAAGTCTTGACTGTGACTGACTACGGTTACATCTTGACTGTGACTGACTACGGTTACATCTTGACTGTGACTGACTACGGTTACGTCGTGACTGTAACTGACTACGCCGTGACTGTGACTGACTACGGCTACATCTTGACTGTGACTGACTATGGCTACGTTGTGACTGTGACTGACTACGGCTACGTTGTGACTGTGACTGACTACGGCAACGCCGTGACTGTGACTGACTACGGCTACATCTTGACTGTGACTGACTATGGCTACGTCGTGACTGTAACTGACTACGCCGTGACTGTGACTGACTACGGCTACATCTTGACTGTGACTGACTATGGCTACGTTGTGACTGTGACTGACTACGGCTACGTTGTGACTGTGACTGACTACGGCTACGTTGTGACTGTGACTGACTACGGCTACGTCGTGACTGTAACTGACTACGCCGTGACTGTGACTGACTACGGCTACATCTTCACTGTGACTGACTACGGCAACGCCGTGACCGTGACTGACTATGGCTACGCCGCGACTGACTGCAGCTACGTCGTGAGCACCATTGCAATTTCTCTCAGCCTTCTTTGAACAGACAGATGTGGCGGAGAGGCCGACGAAGCCTGAAATTCCCATAAATGTCTGTAAATCATGAATCACCCAGAAGGGCGTGCTCCAGCTGCCAGGCTGCTCATCTGGTTCTCATTACAGCTAAGTTCTTAATTGGCCAAATTCATCATCTGTTCAATTGAAACCGTTTGACCCAGTTGTTTGGCCAAAACCTCAATCTGCTGTGGATGGATGGATTGGATCACGAGCAGGACTGGAAAGAGCCTCCAGTCAGCCGCCTCCTTTTCACCACAGCCTCCAAAGCAAACAGCGCTCTGTTTAGACTGCAGTTTGTCTTACAAAGTGGAAGCATTCCAAATGGAGAGAAAGGGGCGGACATTACAGCTAGCTTTTCAGTCTTTCAGTATTATTAATCATGACGATGACTTGCAGTTATGTACTGTAACACATTTCTCAAACACTAAGGCTGTGTTGAGAGGCAGCCCAATTCTGATCTTTTGGATAATTATTGGTCTTTTGTCCAATCAGATCAGATCTTTTGCCTATAATTGGGCAAAAGATCAGAATTGGTCTGCCTGTGTATACGCAGCCTAAGTAAGGGGGTAACTCAATCCCTTCCACCAGCCTTGTGTAGCACCTACCTGTACGTACGGTTGATGCAGAGCAGTGAGGATAACCACGGTTTGGTACCACTCACACCTACACAGACTGACCTCACCAATGACCCCAAATTAACCCTATGCCCCTCCCCTCTTCACTCCTCTGCAGATTACCATGATGACCACATTGTGATTCTGGAGTTCTGGAGTGCGGTGGAGCACTTCAACAAACGAGCAGAGGCACCTCCAGCATGCCCTACGAGAGCTTCTCCGCCCTACAAGGAAGCAACGGTCTGCGGCAAGGTCAAATCGCTACCCAGGTACTAGACAGGAAATACAACCAAATTATGCTTATCGAATATAGAAAATTATATAGTTTGGCTATAGAATGCACAAGTCATATAATAATCATATCTGTCTAGGACAAGTTTGACTCTTGTCAGCTGATTCCTAGTAAAAGCAAAGTACATTGTAAGTAGTATCAGCAGTGCAGTGTTCCTATGATTCTTATAAGCATCAGTCTCTCTCACCCTTTTTACTTACCTTACCTGACTCCCCTTACCCTTATCCTTGCCATTACCTGACCCCCCTTACCCTTACCCTTACCATTACCTGACCCCCCCCCCTTACCCTTACCCTTACCATTACCTGACCCCCCTTACCCTTTCCTGACCCCCCTTACCCTTTCCTGGCGGAGAGGCCGGCGAAGCCTGAAATTCCCATACATGTCTGTAAATCATAAATCATGAAATGATGCAGCGATAATTAAATATGGTGAGTCGTGTAGCTGTACTGTAAGTTAGTTTATGAGGACCTTATTTGTGTGATTTTCTAAATCAAACTATTTATTTGCATTTTTTTTAAATGTTACATCCCCTTGGAAACAGCAAAGTAAAACAGTCGTCTTTAATTCATAAGTTGAAAAGTGGCAGAAAAGTTGTGATATATACTGTAAATAAAGTAGATTCAAATTCAAATTGATACCTTTATGATATGACTTATATATTGCAAAAAGAGGGAGCCTGTTGGGAAACCATTGGTCCTTCGTTCTCTCTCTTTTAACTACCTTGTCCTGTATGACTTTGTCTTGCAGAATTGAGACATTGTAAAATACATGTTTATGATGAAATCCGATTTGCTTTGGTTTGATACTTCTACTACTACCACTACATCTACCACTACTACCTCTACTGCTACGACTGCTACTGCTACTGCTACTACTACTGCTACTACTACTGCTGCTACTACTACTGCTACTACCTCTACTACTACTACTGCTACTGTTAGGATTTATGTTTATGCACTATAGCCTGCTAGCATATTGTTCGAAGATGAATATTGTTTTGTTACACACACACACACACAAACAATACAGATGTGTGTGTAAAGACTGACCAACATTGAGTGACAGGCCATAAAAGCTGTGGTCAATCTGGAGAGGGGAGGGGTGCATCTCTCTAGGCCAACCAGGGAGGTTAGATTACTGGACAATACCATATTAGGAACTGTTTTAGTGTAGAATCGACAGACACAAGACGGATCTAATCTACGCAACGACCAGATGCGGACATCTGAAAGAAGGGGACCAGTCTGAGTAACGGTGATAGGCTGAGCAAAGTCTAAACCGCGCTCAGCCTCTACTGTGATAGGCCAACAGATGCGTTGGAAATACGTCATCACGGTATAAGAACAGCTGTTTACGTACTTCCTGCCAGTTCCCTGCTTTACCCTGCGTGGTGATACAGCGAACCCGTATATACGAAAATTGCATTTGCCATTCATTGCTTGCGGTAATTAAACATAATTAAAGAAAGTTAGCAGACCTTGCTTTTTATTTATCCTGATACCGGATGTGTTACACGCAGCGTTCACACTACTGCTACTACTGCTACTGCTACTACCTCTACTACTACTACTACTGCTACTACTACTGCTACTACTGCTACTGAAACGTCTACTGCTAGTGCTACTAATACTACTGCTACCACTACTACTAGTACTTAAGTTACTACTACTACCTCAAATCAAATAAAATAAAATTTTATTAGTCACATACACATGGTTAGCAGATGTTAATGCGAGTGTAGCGAAATGCTTGTGCTTCTAGTTCCGACAATGCAGTAATAACCAACAAGTAATCTAACCTAACAATTCCACAACTACTACCTTATACACACACACAAGTGTAAAGGGATAAAGAATATGTACATAAAGATATATGAATGAGTGGTGGTACAGAACGGCATGGCAAGATGCAGTAGATGGTATAGAGTACGGTATATACATATGAGATGAGTACTGTAGGGTATGTAAACATAAAGTGGCATAGTTTAAAGTGGCTAGTGGTACATGTATTACATAAAGATGGCAAGATGCAGTAAATGATATAGAGTACAGTATATACATATGAGATGGGTAATGTAGGGTATGTAAACATTATATTAAGTGGCATTGTTTAAAGTGGCTAGTGGTACATTTTTACATAATTTCCATCAATTCCCATTTTTAAAGTGGCTGGAGTTGAGTCAGTATGTTGGCAGCGGCCGCTAAATGTTAGTGGTGGCTGTTTAACAGTCTGATGGCCTTGAGATAGAAGCTGTTTTTCAGTCTCTCGGTCCCTGCTTTGATGCACCTGTACTGACCTCGCCTTCTGGATGATAGCGGGGTGAACAGGCAGTGGCTTGGGTGGTTGTTGTCCTTGATGATCTTTATGGCCTTCCTGTGACATCGGGTGGTGTAGGTGTCCTGGAGGGCAGGTAGTTTGCCCCCGGTGATGCGTTCTGCAGACCTCACTACCCTCTGGAGAGCCTTACGGTTGTGGGCGGAGCAGTTGCCGTACCAGGCGGTGATACAGCCCGACAGGATGCTCTCGATTGTGCATCTGTAGAAGTTTGTGAGTGCTTTTGGTGACAAGCCGAATTTCTTCAGCCTCCTGAGGTTGAAGAGGCGCTGCTGCGCCTTCTTCACAACGCTGTCTGTGTGGGTGGACCAATTCAGTTTGTCCGTGATGTGTACACCGAGGAACTTAAAACTTTCCACCTTCTCCACTACTGACCCGTCGATGTGGATAGGGGGGTGCTCCCTCTGCTGTTTCCTGAAGTCCACAATCATCTCCTTTGTTTTGTTGACGTTGAGTGTGAGGTTATTTTCCTGACACCACACTCCGAGGGCCCTCACCTCCTCCCTGTAGGCCGTCTCGTCGTTGTTGGTAATCAAGCCTACCACTGTAGTGTCATCCGCAAACTTGATGATTGAGTTGGAGGCGTGCATGGCCACGCAGTCGTGGGTGAACAGGGAGTACAGGAGAGGGCTCAGAACGCACCCTTGTGGGGCCCCAGTGTTGAGGATCAGCGGGGTGGAGATGTTGTTACCTACCCTCACCACCTGGGGGCGGCCCGTCAGGAAGTCCAGGACCCAGTTGCACAGGGCGGGGTCGAGACCCAGGGTCTCGAGCTTGATGACGAGTTTGGAGGGTACTATGGTGTTAAATGCTGAGCTGTAATCGATGAACAGCATTCTCACATGGGTATTCCTCTTGTCCAGATGGGTTAGGGCAGTGTGCAGTGTGGTTGCGATTGCGTCGTCTGTGGACCTATTGGGTCGGTAAGCAAATTGGAGTGGGTCTAGGGTGTCCGGTAGGGTGGAGGTGATATGGTCCTTGACTAGTCTCTCAAAGCACTTCATGATGACGGAAGTGAGTGCTACGGGGCGGTAGTCGTTTAGCTCAGTTACCTTAGCTTTCTTGGGAACAGGAACAATGGTGGCCCTCTTGAAGCATGTGGGAACAGCAGACTGGGATAAGGATTGATTGAATATGTCCGTAAACACACCAGCCAGCTGGTCTGCGCATGCTCTGAGGACGCGGCTGGGAATGCCGTCTGGGCCTGCAGCCTTGCGAGGGATAACACGTTTAAATGTTTTACTCACCTCGGCTGCAGTGAAGGAGAGCCCGCAGGTTTTGGTAGGGGGCCGTGTCAGTGGCACTGTATTGTCCTCAAAGCGGGCAAAAAAGTTGTTTAGCCTGTCTGGGAGCAAGACATCCTGGTCCGCGACGGGGCTGGTTTTCTTTTTGTAATCCGTGATTGACTGTAGACCCTGCCACATACCTCTTGTGTCTGAGCTGTTGAATTGCGACTCGATTTTGTCTCTGTACTGGGACTTAGTCTGTTTGATTGCCTTGCGGAGAGAATAGCTACACTGTTTGTATTCGGTCATGCTTCCGGTCACCTTGCCCTGGTTAAAAGCAGTGGTTCGCGCTTTCAGTTTCACGCGAATGCTGCCGTCAATCCACGGTTTCTGGTTTGGGAATGTTTTAATCGTTGCTGTGGGTACGACATCGTCAATGCACTTCCTAATGAACTCGCTCACCGAATCAGCATATTCGTCAATATTGTTGTTGGACGCAATGCGGAACATATTCCAATCCGCGTGATCGAAGCAGTCTTGAAGCGTGGATTCAGATTGGTCGGACCAGCGTTGAACAGACCTGAGCGCGGGAGCTTGTTGTTTGAGTTTCTGTTTGTAGGCTGGAATCAACAAAATGGAGTCGTGGTCAGCTTTTCCGAAAGGGGGGCGGGGGAGGGCCTTATATGCGTCGCGGAAATTAGTATAACAATGATCTAGGGTTTTTCCAGCCCTGGTAGCACAATCGATATGCTGATAGAATTTAGGGAGTTTTGTTTTTAGATTAGCCTTGTTAAAATCCCCAGCTACGATGAATGCAGCCTCAGGGTGTGTGGTTTCCAGTTTACAAAGAGTCAGATAAAGTTCGTTCAGGGCCATCGATGTGTCTGCTTGGGGGGGAATATATACGGCTGTGATTATGATTGAAGAGAATTCCCTTGGTAGATAATGCGGTCGACATTTGATTGTGAGGAGTTCTAGATCAGGTGAACAGAATGACTTGAGTTCCTGTGTGTTGTTATGATGATCACACCACGTCTCGTTAATCATAAGGCATACCCCCCCGCCCCTCTTCTTACCGGAAAGATGTTTGTTTCTGTCGGCGCGATGCATGAAGAAACCAGCTGGCTGCACCGACTCCGTTAGCGTCTCTTGAGTTAGCCATGTTTCCGTGAAGCAGAGCACGTTGCAATCCCTGATGTCTCTCTGGAATGCTACCCGTGCTCGGATTTCGTCAACCTTATTGTCAAGAGACTGGACATTGGCGAGTAGTATGCTAGGGAGTGGAGCGCGATGTGCCCGTCTCCGAAGCCTGACCACGAGACCGCCTCGTTTGCCCCTTTTTCGGCGTCGCACAGGGTCGCCGGCTGGGATCAGATCCATTGTATTGGGTGGAAGGCAAAACACTGGATCCGTTTCGGGAAAGTCATATTCCTGGTAGGAACGATGATGAGTTGACGTTAATCGTATATTCAGTAGTTCCTCCCGACTGTATGTAATGAAACCTAAGATTACCTGGGGTACCGATGTAAGAAATAACACATAAAAAAACAAAATACTGCATATTTTCCAAGGAACGCGAAGCGAGGCGGCCATCTCTTTTCGGCGCCGGAAGTTCTGTACTACTACCTGTACTACTACTACTACTACCACTACAATGTCTACTACTACTACTAAAACTACTACTGCTACTATTACTAATACTACTACCACTACTACTACTACTACCACCACTACCACTGCTGCTACTACTACTACTACTACTACCACTGCTACTACCACCACTACTACTACTACTTCTACTACAACTACCACTGCTACTACCACCACTACTACTACTACTTCTACTACAACTACCATTACTACTACCACTAGCAAAACTACTACTACCACTAGTACCACTACTATCACATCTATGCCTGCTACTACTACCACTAATACTACCACAACTACTACCACTACCACTACTACTACTGCTACTGCTACTACTATTACTACCAGTTATACTACTACTACCACCACTACCAATACTAACACTACCCCTAAAACTACTACCACTACAACTACTACCACTACAACTACTCCCACTTCTACCACTGCTACTATTACTATTACTACCGCTACTGCCACTACCACTACCACTACTGCTACTACCACCACTACTACTACTACTACTACTACACCGCTACTACCACTAACATTACCTCTACTACTACTACCACTATTACTACTGCTACTGCTACCACTACCAATACTACCACTACCACTACTGCCACTACCACCACTACCAGTACCACTACTACTACTACTACTACTACTGCCACTACCACTACCACTACTAATATTGTTACTACTACTACTAATACCACCACTACTACTACTTCCACTACTACCTCTACTACTGCTACTACTGCTTCTGCTACTATTACTACTGCTACTGCTAATACTACAATACTACTACAACTATTACTACCATTACCACTACTGCTGCTGATACTACTACTATTACTACTGCTATTACTACCACTACTACCACTACTACTACAACCCCAACCACTAGTAGTAGTAGTAGTAGCAGTACTACCACTACTATCACCACTACTACTACTACTATCATTGCTACTACCACTATCACTTATACTACTAACACTAATTCTGCTACTATTACTATTACTACCACTACTACTACTACTACTAATACTAATACTATGAATAGTACTACTACTACTACTAGATAAACAATAAAGTATTATATTGTAATGTACTCTTCTCTCTTCTATTCTGACGACTCTCACAGGTTAATGTGTTCAGGTTTGTGCACATTGCCCAGATTTTACTATGACAAAATACTATGAAAACGGATACAGGTTAGACAAGGGGAATGTATTGACAATCGATGGATTACATCTTCCTGGGAATTCTCCCAGCTCCCAGTGACCTAATGGTTGTGCTGTGTCCGATTACCAGTTAGGATATTTAAAGCAAATTGAAGTTAATTGAATAAGACTGTTGGCACTGCAGCCACTGTAAGCAGATCTAACTGGTATGGAGCAATGATTTATTTATAAACAATAGATGACTGATAGAGGGCGCTGTTTTGAAGCCACCAGGCCTCCATCTTGTTACTCCTCCTCCATTGTAAAAAATATGTTGGAAGCTATAGAAATGCATTTATTAATGTGTACATTTGTTTTTGCCACATTTATTATATTACAGACCTTAATACATATGTTTTTCTCATTTTTATTTCACCTTTATTTAACCAGGTAGGCCAGTTGAGAACAGGTTCTCATTTACAACTGCGACCTGGCCAAGATAAAGCAAAGCAGTGCAACACAAACAACAACACAGAGTTACACATAAACAAACGTACAGTCAATAACACAATAGAAAAAAATATATACAGTGTGTGTAAATAAGGTAAGATAAGGGAGGCAAGGCAATAAATAGGCCATAGTGGAAAAATAATTACAACATAGCAATTAAACACTGGAGTGATAGATGTGCAGAAGATGAGTGTGCAAGTAGAGATACTGGGGTGCAAAGGAGCAAAATAAAAATAAAAATAACAGTATGGGGATGAGGTAGTTGGATGGGCTATTTATAGATGGGCTATGTACAGGTGCAGTGATCTGTGAGCTGCTCTGACAGCTGGTGTTAGTGAGGGAGATATGAGTCTCCAGCTTCAGAGTTTTTGCAGTTCGTTCCAGTCATTGGCAGCAGAGAACTGGAAGGCGGCCAAAGCAGGAATTGGCTTTGGGGGTGACCAGTGAGATATACCTGCTGGAGCGTGTGCTACGGGTGGGTGCTGCTATGGTGACCAGTGAGCTGAGATAAGGTGTGGCTTTACCTAGCAAAGACTTATAGATGACCGGGAGCCAGTGGGTTTGGCGACGAATATGAAGTGAGGGCCAGCCAACGAGAGCATACAGGTTTCAGTGGTGGGTAGTATATGGGGCTTTGGTGACAAAACGGATGGCACTGTGATAGACTGCATCCAGTTTGCTGAGCAGAATGTTGGAGGCTATTTTGTAAATGACATCGCCGAAGTCAAGGATCGGTAGGATAGTCAGTTTTACGAGAGTATGTTTGGCAGCATGAGTGAAGGATGCCCTGTTGCGAAATAGGAAGCCGATTCTAGATTTCATTTTAGATTGGAGATGCTTAATATGAGTCTGGAAGGAGAGTTTACAGTCTAGCCAGACACCTAGGTATTTATAGTTGTCCACATACTACAAGTCAGAACCGTCCAGAGTAGTGATGCTGGACGGGCGGGCAGGTGTGGCCAGCGATCGGTTGAAAAGCATGCATTTAGTTTTACCTGCATTTAAGAGCAGTTGGAGGCCACGGAAGGAGAGTTGTATGGCATTGAAGCTCGTCTGGAGGTTAGTTAACACAGTGTCCAAAGAAGGGCCAGAAGAATACAGAATGGTGTCGTCTGCGTAGAGGTGGATCAGAGAATCACCAGCAGCAAGAGCAACATCATTGATGTATACAGAGAAGAGTGTCGGCCGAGAATTGAACCCTGTGGCACCCCGATAGAGACTGCCAGAGGTCCGGACAACAGGCCCTCCGATTTGACACACTGAACTCTGTCTGAGAAGTAGTTGGTGAACCAGGCGAGGCAGTCATTTGAGAAACCAAGGATGTTGAGTCTGCTGATAAGAATGTGGTGATTGACAGAATCAAAAGCCTTGGCCAGGTCGATGAATACAGCCCATATTATGTGAACTAAACATAAACATTAAAAATGAAGTACTAATGTTAACAAAAAACACTTAAATACATACATTTTGTCCTTGAAACATTTAAATTAAATGCTGTAGAATTCCATTAATTCTTATGGAGGACTGCGTTTCTGAGGAGGGCCAATATGGCCGAAAACAGTCTTCAAATCCACTCATTGGCCAATGCATAAAAAGACAATCCAGGGTTTATATACATTATTGATGTGGAGAGCCCTCTCCCTGCCTGTTGTGAAGAAGCGTGCGCCACCCTATTTGGTCAAATTGCTTGTCAATCAAGAGTGCTACCACGGTGACAGAGACAAAGTATCTGACTGTAAATTTGAAATATATTATTTCATCCGTTGTTCAGACAGATGATCGAGCGAAATCAGATTACAGGTGAGCGAGCGAAATCAGATTATACAGCCCGGTTACAAACAGTCAGTTGAGTTTAAAATATTGATACATTGTTGCACGCTTCGACATCATTTAATTAAACATGAAAGTAACAGTTTTCTCCTCTGAAATATCCATGAGGGATGCGGTCTTATTTTATCACTCCTAAAGCAGTGAAGTACTGCTACTTTTGCGGTCATATTTTAGCCAACGTCTACTACTAGTCTTCTAGCCTACTAGGGAAGTTCGGGTTGCTGTCGTTGTCTGATTTGTTTTAAAGTGACAGGAGGAGACAGCACGCTGTAAAACATTCAGCCCTGATCGAATCGACACGATGATTCCTGAATGTCCCCGGAGCGGAGAGACAAGGAGCCGAACGCAGTGCCACTATGGCCAGGTAGCCGAACCAAACCAGAACTGTTTTGGGCTACTTTCCGAGATCAAAACTCTTATCAAGAATGAACCATTCACTGACCACTACACCATCATTCCGGGCAAAGAGCTCGGCAGGTAACTAACGTTAATACGTTCTTAGTAAATAACGTTACTGTAGATCTGGTGCTGAGCATCTATCCAGCTTGTCAGTTTGTCTCTCTGTGAATTGTCTGAAGAACTTCTGAGCTACAGTGGCTGTCTGTTTCCATACTTCTGATAATGCTGAAGATGTCGTGTAAAAAAATGTTGCCATTTCTTGGAATAGTTTATATTCAAATATCACCGTTTCTGGCTGTGGTATAGCTATCTGTAGTTAGCTGTGGTAGTCAGAGCTCCTTTCCCGCTGTCATTGTGTAGGTATTTGTCTGCACCACAAGTTATTTAACATTATGGCATGATATTCTGTCCAGCAGTTAAGGGTTGCAACATGTATTTTTGATTGTACACATCGGTGTAAATTGGGGAATCCATTGAAGGGATTTGCGTCAATGTCACCGTGCACTTGGAGACAAGCCATTAGTGCATTTAATGTTCAACCTTGCATATAGGGTGCCAGCTGAAAAATCATGCCTCTCTTGTTTGAGAAGGCTATGCATGGCAGGCTATAGCGTTGGGTTTGCATTTTCTCCACAACAAGGTCACTCGAGTCGTCATATCTTTGCTGAGTGTTTGATCTGTGAGCTGATGTGTCTGATAAATTGTAAAAAAGCATCAGTGAAGCACATGGCTTCTTTTCTGTGAGGAAATCCCCTCCGTTTTCAGCCAGTCTTCACCAGGCCTTGTCTTGGGACGGATTCCTTTCCTTCTTATACAAAAAATGCAGTTCACAAACACTTGATTTAAATATCTACATTTATCTAAGCAAATTATTTGGCAATGGGCTGTATGTTTCAAATTGCCTTTAGTTGCAGCAGCGACTTAGCCTAAACGCAGCTCCCTCCGTGTTATAAAGTACGATGAAACACCCGGTAAATACTGCATAGCCTGCTGTATTTACCCTCTCAATTCAATGATGCCAAGGGAAATACTTCAAGACTATCTTGTCATTGGCACTTTGAAACTCCAAACTTCACCACTGAATAATGGCTTTAGTCCACTTCATGGGAAAGTCTGTGGAAACTCTGTGGTTCTTTCTCTGCTTCACTGACAGAGAAAGAAGGGGGATTCCAGTTTTTTTTTTTTTAAATGAGTGGAAATAGCTCAGCCTCCTCTTTCCACACAGCTCTCTTAACATGCTAGTCAAAGTCAGGGCATAGTATCTTTTGCCCTGTGAGCATTGTAAAGAGCGCCACTTAGACTAGGCAATGCAAACACCACACTCAACCTTGTAAATGGCACCATGTTGACCCCAAGCAAAACCTACAGCAGGTTATATATATATATATATATATATATATATATATATATATATATTTTTTTTTTTTACATTGGCTGGTGTTTATACAGTATTTTATGTAAAACAATCAGCTCCATGTGATTTACATTTTGGAAATCTGTTCCAAAGTATTCCCGCGCATAATAGAGAGATATATAAATTATGTGATTTTATACAAATGTAAGCAAAGTTTTAAATGATTATGTTTTAGTCATATGTTATATCTGTTTGGGTTTCTTGTGGTCAATTTGCAGTCTACAAATGATTTGTAATTACGTTCCGGCCCCCTGACCATCCACTCAAGAAGAAGAAAAATCAGCTCACGGCTAGTTGATGATTCCTGACCTACGGTATATCTCCTCTGAGATTGGATTAAGCTGATAAGAAGTGTGTTAGCCCTGTTGGATGTCAAAGGCATTGTCCTTTATAGAAGGCATTTGAGCTATGTATGTCTGTCTGACGTTTTAAGCCATTTATTTCATAAGAGGGACATTCAGAATGTGGTTTTGCATCACACGACCTGCCGTTGCGTCTGAGATTAGCCAAAGGCACTCACTTCAAAGTGTTTGACTAAACCACATCCGAATCAGATCATCGTTCCCTCTGCCCAGTGACCAGCTGCTAGGGAAGTTCCCATCGGGTGACTGGTCACAAGCATCCTCTGGCCAAAGCCCCACAATCTCTAGCTGATGTTTGTTGCTATGAACGTACTTACTCTTAATTAATTTATCATGGATCATCAAACTGTAGAAAAATATTTTTAAAATGTGAACCCCATACTATTTCTGTCTGTAGGATCATCTCTTCATGGTATCTGATTGGTTGCCTCTGCTATATGTGTTGTTGTTTGGCAGAATACCATGGAAACTGCTATCTAGCCTGAGACTGAAGCTTAGGTACTGGGAACAAGAGTTATATTTTGCCATAGGGGAACTTCATGGAACATTGGCTAGAGTATTTTTAGAAAAGGCCCACAATGAATCACTGTTCCCAGGTCTCAGATGTAGCTGGAATTCACTTTAGTCCTGAAACCACCTCTGTTACTGTGACACTCAACATTTCCCATTAAGTTGAATTAGGCCGAGCACATGTCTAACGTGTTTTATATGGTGCAATAATCCGATTACAAATAGATTTTTCAGCCATAAGGCATGGATGTCATGAAGGTAGCTGGAGATGCATGATGCCTAACAATCTACAGTGGCCATACTGTACCTACTGATATTATGACCATTAGTCCTTTACCACCTCAATGAGAAACATTTAATTACGATGTCTGGACGCCTGAATTGAGGCACTAGTGCGAGCCGTGCGTAGATATCATGTGTTTTGTTTTGGTTGGCCTTGTATGCTTATTTCTGTAAATCATGTGATTAATGAAGTTATCTGGCTGTAAAGCTGAAGTAAGCACTTGACTAATAAATTACCCTACTAAGCTGTTTCATTTGGTTGGGTTGTTTGTAAGTACGCCAGCCGCCAGGAGATTATGAACCTGGTTATTTAGCCTGGAACTCAATTTGAGTTGTGTGTTCTACTGTGCACGTGTCACCTGTGTGTACTACTGTGCACGTGTCACCTGTGTGTTCTACTGTGCTCGTGTCACCTGTGTGTTCTACTGTGCTCGTGTCACCTGTGTGTTCTACTGTGCTCGTGTCACCTGTGTGTTCTACTGTGCACGTGTCACCTGTGTGTTCTACTGTGCACGTGTCACCTGTGTGTTCTACTGGGCATGTGTCACCTGTGTTTAGTCTTTTCTGCTTATTTCAAATCAAATGGGGTTTTACTTGTCACATGCGCCGAATACAACAATGTAAACTTTATTGTGAAATGCTTGCTTACGAGCCCTTCCAATGATGCAGAGTTAAATAAATAATAATAAAAATAGTAGCACGAGGAATAAAATACAAAAGAATGGAGCTATATACAGGAAGTACCAGTACCAGATCAATGTGGGGCTATATACAGGGAGTACCAGATCAATGTGGGGCTATATACAGGGAGTACCAGTGCCAGATCAATGTGGAGCTATATACAGGAAGTACCAGATCAATGTGGAGGTATATACAGGGAGTACCAGTACCAGATCAATGTGGAGCTATATACAGGAAGTACCAGATCCATGTGGAGGTATATACAGGGAGTACCAGTACCAGATCAATGTGGAGCTATATACAGGAAGTACCAGTACCAGATCAATGTGGGGCTATATACAGGGAGTACCAGATCAATGTGGGGCTATATACAGGGAGTACCAGTGCCAGATCAATGTGGAGCTATATACAGGAAGTACCAGATCAATGTGGAGGTATATACAGGGAGTACCAGTACCAGATCAATGTGGAGCTATATACAGGAAGTACCAGATCAATGTGGAGGTATATACAGGGAGTACCAGTACCAGATCAATGTGGAGCTATATACAGGAAGTACCAGTGCCAGATCAATGTGGAGCTATATATAGGAAGTACCAGTACCAGATCAATGTGGAGCTATATACAGGAAGTACCAGATCAATGTGGAGCTATATACAGGAAGTACCAGTGCCAGATCAATGTGGAGCTCTATACAGGAAGTACCAGATCAATGTGGAGCTATATACAGGAAGTACCAGATCAATGTGGAGCTATATACAGGAAGTACCAGTGCCAGATCAATGTGGAGCTCTATACAGGAAGTACCAGATCAATGTGGAGCTATATACAGGAAGTACCAGTGCCAGATCAATGTGGAGCTATATACAGGAAGTACCAGATCAATGTGGAGCTATATACAGGAAGTACCAGTACCAGCTCACTGTGCAGCAATATACAGGGAGTACCAGTACCAGATCAATGTGGAGCTATATACAGGGAGTACCAGTACCAGATCAATGTGGAGCTATATACAGGAAGTACCAGTACCAGATCAATGTGGAGTTATATACAGGGAGTACCAGCTCACTGTGCAGCAATATACAGGGACTACCAGCTCACTGTGCAGCTATATACAGGGACTACCAGTACCAGATCAATGTGCAACTATATACAGGGAGTACCAGTACCAGATCAATGTGGAGCTATATACAGGGAGTACCAGATCAATGTGGAGTTATATACAGGAAGTACCAGTACCAGATCAATGTGGAGCTATATACAGGGAGTACCAGATCAATGTGGAGTTATATACAGGAAGTACCAGTACCAGATCAATGTGGAGCTATATACAGGGAGTACCAGTACCAGATCAATGTGGAGCTCTATACAGGAAGTACCAGATCAATGTGGAGCTATATACAGAGAGTACCAGATCAATGTGGAGGTATATACAGGGAGTACCAGATCACTGTGCAGCTATATACAGGGAGTACCAGTACCAGATCAATGTGGAGCTATATACAGGGAGTGCCAGTACCAGATCAATGTGGAGCTCTATACAGGAAGTACCAGATCAATGTGGAGCTATATACAGGGAGTACCAGATCAATGTGGAGGTATATACAGGGAGCACCAGTACCAGATCAATGTGGAGCTATATACAGGAAGTACCAGATCAATGTGGAGCTATATACAGGGAGTACCAGATCAATGTGGAGGTATATACAGGGAGTACCAGCTCACTGTGCAGCTATATACAGGGAGTACCAGAACCAGATCATTGTGCAGCTATATACAGGGAGTACCAGTACCAGATCAATGTGGAGCTATATACAGGGAGTACCAGCTCACTGTGCAGCTATATACAGGGAGTACCAGTACCAGATCAATGTGGAGCTATATACAGGGAGTACCAGTACCAGATCAATGTGGAGCTATATACAGGGAGTACCAGTACCAGAACAATGTGGAGCTATATACAGGGAGTACCAGATCGATGTGGAGCTACAGTGCATTCCGAATATATTCAGACCACTTGACTTTTTCCACATTTTGTTACGTTACAGCCTTTTTCTAAAGTGTATTAAATTATTGTTTTTCCTCATCAATCTACACACAATAATCCATAATAACGTCGTCAGGCAGGCCAATACTCCACCGTGCAAAATGGGCTGAAATTTCAGGCGCTCTTTTCAAACAACTCTTACACTAACATGGTATTTTCATTTTCACAATTTCACACAGTATTATTCCAACCTCATGGTGTGGAAATATCCATAAAACACAGGAAAATCTAGTTTTGACTGCACTGCCCCTTTAAGACTGTGGCTTCAGGCCTAGGTTCCAATGAATTCACTGGATAAAGGAGTAGCTTAAAGGCTATACTCGATGTAAAGGTGTGCAACCACTTGTAGTTTAGTTTGTCAACAAATGTCATGGAATTAGGTTGGTAAGAGTGCTAAAAGTGTCAGTCTTGCTGTAGTCTAAATATTTGGAGCTTTTTAAAGTATTTTTCTATATCATGGTTACAGTTAAAAACAACTATCACATGCCTCAGACAGCATACAAATGAAATCAAGATAACCCAGGATTAAATAGAGGCTAGAGCACGTTAACCCAGGATTAAATAGAGGCTAGAGCACGTTAACCCAGGATTAAATAGAGGCTAGAGCACGTTAACCCAGGATTAAATAGAGGCTAGAGCACGTTAACCCAGGATTAAATAGAGGCTAGAGCACGTTAACCCAGGATTAAATAGAGGCTAGAGCACGTTAACCCAGGATTAAATAGAGGCTAGAGCACGTTAACCCAGGATTAAATAGAGGCTAGAGCACGTTAACCCAGGATTAAATAGAGGCTAGAGCACGTTAACCCAGGATTAAATAGAGGCTAGAGCACGTTAACCCAGGATTAAATAGAGGCTAGAGCACGTTAACCCAGGATTAAATAGAGGCTAGAGCACGTTAACCCAGGATTAAATAGAGGCTAGAGCACGTTAACCCAGGATTAAATAGAGGCTAGAGCACGTTAACCCAGGATTAAATAGAGGCTAGAGCACGTTAACCCAGGATTAAATAGAGGCTAGAGCACGTTAACCCAGGATTAAATAGAGGCTAGAGCACGTTAACCCAGGATTAAATAGAGGCTAGAGCACGTTAACCCAGGATTAAATAGAGGCTAGAGCACGTTAACCCAGGATTAAATGGAGAGAGGCTAGAGCACGTTAACCCAGGATTAAATGGAGAGAGGCTAGAGCACGTTAACCCAGGATTAAATGGAGAGAGGCTAGAGCACGTTAACCCAGGATTAAATGGAGAGAGGCTAGAGCACGTTAACCCAGGATTAAATGGAGAGAGGCTAGAGCACGTTAACCCAGGATTAAATGGAGAGAGGCTAGAGCACGTTAACCCAGGATTAAATGGAGAGAGGCTAGAGCACGTTAACCCAGGATTAAATGGAGAGAGGCTAGAGCACGTTAACCCAGGATTAAATGGAGAGAGGCTAGAGCACGTTAACCCAGGATTAAATGGAGAGAGGCTAGAGCACGTTAACCCAGGATTAAATGGAGAGAGGCTAGAGCACGTTAACCCAGGATTAAATGGAGAGAGGCTAGAGCACGTTAACCCAGGATTAAATGGAGAGAGGCTAGAGCACGTTAACCCAGGATTAAATGGAGAGAGGCTAGAGCACGTTAACCCAGGATTAAATGGAGAGAGGCTAGAGCACGTTAACCCAGGATTAAATGGAGAGAGGCTAGAGCACGTTAACCCAGGATTAAATAGAGAGAGGCTAGAGCACGTTCTACTGCTCTCTCTGGTGAAATCCATCACATTTATTTCCACTTTGCTTCATCTCTTTTGGATCTTGCCAGGCCTGCTCTAATAAATTTAACTAGGTTTACATCTTCAAACAATAGCCATATGGGATATTCAGTTCTTCTAGTAGTTTTGTCTCTATGCCAAAATTAAAGCCGGTTCATATTCCTAAGGGCTGTATGACTGAAAGTAGTGTTAAAACCTTTCAAATAATCCTTTCATATCACCATTGAATGTTTTGAAGAAAAGTACTGATGTTTTTCCCATAACATTCCAGTGGTCAGTAGATCCTTCAGTGTCTCATCAGGGGAGAAAAAAGCTCTGTCATCATGTATTAATAAGAGAGTGTGTTGTTTAGAGTTGCTACTTCCCCAAAGGGTTAGACTGCAGTTACAGCAGGCTGTGGGCGGTGGTACGCCCTCCCATACTCCCCCAGCATCTAAAACATCAAGTCATCTGCACACACACTCCTTGGGATAGCTCACATCGTTGTGTGTGCCTGCCTGTCAGTGTGGTCCCGGTCCCAAACCCCCTTTACTAACCCCTATCATGTTCTGAACAAAACCTCCCCGTCTGTTTCTCACAGAAGAACCTATGTGTCTTGACAGTCAGGCAGGATACCATGACATCATCGCCCAAGCTTTTCATGTTGTTTGAGTCTCGCGGCAGGGCCGGAGGCAACATTTGCTGAGCGCCGTGGAAACAGCCAACCGCGGAGAAATGAGGGGGGAGGACATGTGAAAGCCAAGTTTGTTATTGAACCCCATCCGCGAGATCCCTCTGTACTCTCTTGTCAAGAGATGATGGGATGGGCAGGGCAGGGAGGGGTGTATGTCACTCTATTCTTCCTCCCTTCAAAGCAATTTAATGACGTTGTTTTAACTTTCTGTCCTTCTACAGCTGTTACACGCCTCAGCAAGAAATCTCTCATTTCTGTCATCAACTGGGCCTAATCCGTTTTCTATTGATTATTAACGCATGCCGTTGAGACCCTCTAGGATTAATCTGGTGCTACATGCTATGGTGTTACCTTTCTCCCTCAGCAAATTCAATTTGTCATGCCCTTTCACATGTACTGAGCCTGGGCAGAGAGAGAGAAATCCAGGCGAGGAAGTTTAACACGAGTATGGAAATTGTTCATCTCCACATAGGCGTGGCGAGTGAACCGCATGTTTTATTGTGGCCGATTAACCACCATGTAACGGATCCTGAGCCGCACTGAAAAGACACGGTGGGATTTAGAAACCGACATCCCCAAGGCAGGGCGACGAGGCAGCCCAGGGGACGGCGATGAGGTAATGCCCTTTCCCAAGGTATTCAGAAAATGTCGCTCTCTGTGCCCAAAGAACAAATGAATAGGCAACCCCTGTCTTCCTCTCTCTCTGTCCCACTCCTCTACACACAGGGGGTCACCATAATGTCAGAGTTCATTAGACACGGAGTAAACAGGCCTCTGGTTTCAGTCCTGGAGCTCAAAGGCCATTTTCTTATTGAGGAAAATGAGCAGTCAGTAGGAGCTCTTTGCTCTGCCTTGCTGTTTGTTCTAAAGGTGATGAGGCCATTGCCTCATTTACTCTCCGTGTGCCCGTTGATGATTAATGGAGCTCTTTGAGAAGATGGCCGCGCCTACTCAGGTACTCATACTGGCAGTGTGAAAGATTAGGATCCCCCCCCATGTAAAGTGATTGTGTTTGTAGTGAGTCTAGTAACCTATTGCCAAAACATACTTAAAAAGCATTAAAAACTTGGGCTTTTGCTCCTATGGGCAACTGCTGGGGAAAGCAATTCTGCTGCCAGGTCAGATCCCCAGGATTAAAGCCCTCTCTCTCTCTCTGACATCTGAGGACACTGCTATAAGTGGCAGGTGGCCTAGCGGTTAAGAATGTTGGGCTGGTAACCGAAAGGTAGCTGGCTCGAGTCCCCGAACTGACTTGGTAGAAAAAGCTGTCTGTGCCCTTGATCAAGGCGCTTTACTCAAGGTCCCAGTTGTAAATGAGAACGTGTTCTCAACTGGCCTACCTGGTTAAATAAAGGTGAAATAAAAATAATACACTCTAGTCTGCTCTTGTAAGTCGGTCTGGATAAAAGCGTCTGCTGAATGACTATAATGTAGTCTGGCTTTTGGTATCCGGTCAACTCTTCTGTCAGCTGGAGACCTTGTCTGCATTCTATAGAACTTGCACTGTGATGCCAGTGTTTTTGATGCTATTGACTGGCCCCGAGGTAGCCGAACAGAAGGTTTTTACTGTTTACCGTACACCTACCGGTTAGATGATCGGGCCGCTCCATCAGTCCATGACTAACATAGCAACAACTTTAATGCCATGATTATACAGGTGGTAAGAGCCCTAAGAGAACTCGCCTCACTTTTTTTAAGCATCGTTCTGTCAGAGCCATCAGATTTAATAGACACCTGATGACCTCTTATCACTCTACCCATACCAACTGTGTGTCACTCTTACATATTGGCCCAATCGTCTATGTAGAGGCCATTTGGAGGGGACGATCCTGCCGAGTCTAATTCAATAAAGTTAAGCTCTGTCAACAACTTTGTCTCAAGCCCTCCCCCCCACCCCACCATAGTTTGGTGGAGAGATGTTATATTCCTAGAATTGCCACTCTTTTAACCTGTAAGTTAACCTACATACTTACATTGAGGTGACTTTCCCCACTCAAGGGCTACCGTGTGGAATATTTTCATAATAAAAGAAGAGCAGTCATTCAGCTCTTGGCATGCAAAACCTTATTATATTAAACCTGCTTTCTGCTTGGATGCCTGCCACTGCAAAAAAATATGTATGGAAATAAAGATGTCCATTTAATTTAAATGAAATGTGTGATGAATTATTTAAAAAAAATGGGATCTTTAGCCCAAAAGCTCAAATGGTCCAAACGTGCAGTTTTACAGTTTTGGTCCAAAAAACGTAACCTTAGTGCCTCTTGATGAAGTCCAGTGGTTTAGGGCCAAAGCCATCTGTTCTGAATCGACCGTTCCTTTACATTGACTGTGACCCAGCAGTCACCCGCGTTCTGTGTACACATGACAGCCATCTCTTTCAGGGTGTTGTCCGTGTGAGGCCACCGGCTTTGGAAATGTGCTGACATGGCTGCAGAAAAGGCTGTGGTCTGTTCTTAAAAAGTTTCTCCATGTACACAAGCCTTAAATCAAAGGCTTATGTGTGCTTGTTGAACTTGGAACATTTTGCTGTAGTGCGCACTGCTTGCATTGACGGTACAGTCTGTTGTGAGTTTTCTCCTCAATAGCATGCAGATAGTGGCCCAGCTATACACAATATAAATAGGCTAGCTGTCTCTCCCCTGGTGTGAGCCTTAGAGCATTCCAAGTCTAGGCCCCCTGTCCAGCACCCTACCTACTGTAAACATAGCACAGATTCATGGCCGACTTGATGAACTTCACACAGCATTGGATCGGAGGCATCCTAAACGTTTTGGTATCAAAGCCTCATGACCTTCCAGTGGGTGAGAGTTCAGACAGGATGAGGCTGCACTGGGGGGCGGGGCGTTGGTTAGGCTAGGGCTGGGCCGCACCACTGGGGGGCGGGGCGTTGGTTAGGCTAGGGCTGGGCCGCACCACTGGGGGGCGGGGCGTTGGTTAGGCTAGGGCTGGGCCGCACCACTGGGGGGCGGGGCGTTGGTTAGGCTAGGGCTGGGCCGCACCACTGGGGGGCGGGGTGTTGGTTAGGCTAGGGCTGGGCCGCACCACTGGGGGGCGGGGCGTTGGTTAGGCTAGGGCTGGGCCGCACCACTGGGGGGCGGGGCGTTGGTTAGGCTAGGGCTGGGCCGCACCACTGGGGGGCGGGGTGTTGGTTAGGCTAGGGCTGGGGGGCGGGGTGTTGGTTAGGCTAGGACTGGGCCGCACCACTGGGGGGCGGGGCGTTAGTTAGGCTAGGGCTGGGCCGCACCACTGGGGGGGCGGGGCGTTGGTTAGGCTAGGGCTGGGGAGCGGGGTGTTGGTTAGGCTAGGGCTGGGCCGCACCACTGGGGGGGCGGGGCGTTGGTTAGGCTAGGGCTGGGGGGCGGGGTGTTGGTTAGGCTAGGACTGGGCCGCACCACTGCCCCCACGCAAACCTCATCTAGGGCAGGGTTTATTTCTTTACATAAGACGATTGATTAGCACCCTGCCTCTATACTAGGGCTGGGAATTACCAGGGATCTCGCGGCACGATATTATCAACATACGGAGGGACCTCGCGGCACGATATTATAACCATACTGAGGGACCTCACGACACGATATTATCACCATACTGAGGGACCTCACGACACAATATTATCACCATACTGAGGGACCCACGGCACGATATTATCACCATACTGAGGGACCTCACGACACGATATTATCACCATACTGAGGGACCTCGCGGCACGATATTATCACCATACTGAGGGACCATACCATATTATCACCATACCATATTATCACCATACTATATCATCACCATACCATATTATCACCATACCATATTATCACCATACTGAGAGACCTCACCATACCATATTATCACCTTACTGAGAGACCTCACCATACCATATTATCACCATACCATATTATCACCATACTGAGGGACTTTACCATACTTAGGTGCCGATAAGTATTGCG
Organism: Salvelinus alpinus; assembly: GCF_045679555.1. NCBI lineage: Eukaryota > Metazoa > Chordata > Actinopteri > Salmoniformes > Salmonidae > Salvelinus > Salvelinus alpinus. The sequence continues at coordinate 54,748,029 of NC_092093.1, forward strand.
ATTCTCACGATTCTATATGTATATATTCTAAATGTATAGAATTCGATACTGAGATTTTATTGCGATTTGATGTTCCAAGCATAATTCTCACAATATGTCTGCTACAGAGGGACAAGAGAGAGCCATGATAACTAGTTTTGATCATTCATAGAAAAGTGCTGAAAACAAATTGCAATATTGTCAAAACGATGCGATACGATATGTCATCCAAAAATGATATCTCCGATATGTCACTGTATTATTCAGGTTTTAAGAAGCCTTACGGCAGCAGGGGCTGGATTAGTGTATCAGTCGTGGAGGTACTAAGGATTGGCTCAGCCAAGAAGTCGTCAGAAAGCCTGTAAGACTCAGCCACGCCGTCGTCAGGTGAAAGCCTGTACGACTCAGCCACGCCGTCGTCAGGTGAAAGCCTGTAAGACTCAGCCATGCCGTCATCAGAAAGCCTGTAAGACTCAGCCACGCCGTCAGGTGAGAGCCTGTAAGACTCAGCCACGCCGTCGTCAGGGGAAAGCCTGTAAGACTCAGCCACTCCGTCGTCAGGTGAAAGCCTGTAAGACTCAGCCACGCCGTCGTCAGGTGAAAGCCTGTAAGACTCAGCCACGCCGTCGTCAGGTGAAAGCCTGTAAGACTCAGCCACGCCGTCGTCAGGTGAAAGCCTGTAAGACTCAGCCACGCCGTCGTCAGGTGAAAGCCTGTAAGACTCAGCCACGCCGTCGTCAGGTGAAAGCCTGTAAGACTCAGCCACGCCGTCGTCAGGTGAAAGCCTGTAAGACTCAGCCACGCCGTCGTCAGGTGAAAGCCTGTAAGACACAGCCACGCCGTCGTCAGGTGAAAGCCTGTAAGACTCAGCCACGCCGTCGTCAGGTGAAAGCCTGTAAGACTCAGCCACGCCGTCGTCAGGTGAAAGCCTGTAAGACTCAGCCACGCCGTCGTCAGGTGAAAGCCTGTAAGACTCAGCCACGCCGTCGTCAGGTGAAAGCCTGTAAGACTCAGCCACGCCGTCGTCAGGTGAAAGCCTGTAAGACTCAGCCACGCCGTCGTCAGGTGAAAGCCTGTAAGACTCAGCCACGCCGTCGTCAGGTGAAAGCCTGTAAGACTCAGCCACGCCGTCGTCAGGGGAAAGCCTGTAAGACTGAGCCACGCCGTCGTCAGGGGAAAGCCTGTAAGACTCAGCCACGCCGTCGTCAGGGGAAAGCCTGTAAGACTCAGCCACGCCGTCGTCAGGGGAAAGCCTGTAAGACTCTCTTCAGCTAGGTTCTCTATAGCACCAAAACTATTTATTCTTAACTTGACTGATTAGACGCAGCCCGCTAAGATGTTATGAATGCAAAAGAGTACATCTGCTCTCCGCATTGCTTTTGGGCTTTCATTGGATGCTGTGACTGGGGAGGAGTGTTTAGTGTCCACGTCACTGTGTCACTGACCTTGTCACCTTGCTCACACTGAGTCACAGCTGTGTCACACTGACTTCAGACAATAACAAACGCCTCTGTCAGCCACATCCTCAAGAGTATGATTTACACAACCATCTGAAAACCAGCCGTTTTACCGACTTCTTCCCATAGAAACCCAACCTAGAGAATTCCACCCTCAAATATTTAGCCTAACCCAAGGCATTTCGTCCTCTGTGGACAAGCCAAAGAGCTTCGTTTTTTTTTTAAATCCTCCAATCTTTATATTTTTCAAAGGGAAGTGTTTTCAAAAGTAAAGGTGGACCCAGCTGTATGTAGTACATCTGTGCTGGACAGAGCCCCAGCCCAGTCCTCATCATGGCCACCTAATCATCAGTTTACAATTGGCTCATTCACCCCCCCCCCCCCCCGCTCCTCTCCCCTGTAACTAACTATTCCCCAGGTCTTTGCTGTAAATGAGAATGTGTTCTCGGTCAACTTACCTGGTAAAATAAATACAAAATAAAAAGTCTAGGGCTGTGACGGTAATGACATTTTGTCTGCCAGTGATTGTCAAGCAAATAACTGCCGGATTCACGGTAAATGACCGTTAATTAACATAAACACTAACATAAACACATTTAGCATCTCCTGGCCTCCACACATGCCACTGATTTAATTGTTTTATTTTTATTTTACCTTTATTTAACTAGGTAGTTAAGAACTTTTTTTATTTTTTCAATGACGGCCTAGGAACAGTGGGTTAACTGTCTTGGTCAGGGGCACTGAACATTTTAAAAAGTCTAATATATCCATGTCATATAGCCTTCATCACAATAATGCATTATTTATTTTAGAGAAGTCTAAAGAAACATGATATGAAGAAAATGTAGTCTATTTTCAGATTAGCAGAATAGCATACTTAGCATGAGTTGTCCCATTTACAAGTATTTAGCTACACCCTCAATAACATCTGCTAAATACGTGTATGTGATCAATACATTCGATTTGATGTTAAGCCCTGATCTGGCAATGCCAAAATGCTGTGGAATACACTAGTTCATTTACCAGATAATATTTGCTTAGAATTACCTGCCGTTATTTTAAAATATACTGGGGAAAAAAGAATCAGACAATTTTAAATAAATTAGGCCCTAATCTATGGATTTCACATGACTGGGCAGGGGTACAGCCATGGGTGGGCATGGGAGGGCATAGGCCCACCCACTTGGGAGCCAAGCCCAGCCAATTTAAAATGTGTTTTTGCCCACAAAAGGGCTTAATTATCGAATGAAATACACCTCAGTTTTATCAGCTGTCCGGGTGGCTGATCTCAGACGATCCTGCAGGGGAAGAAGTCAGATGTGTAGGTCCTGGGTTGGCGTGGTTACACGTGGTCTGCGGTTCTGAGACCGGTTGGATGTAGTGCCAAAATATCTAAAATGACATTGGAGGCGGCTTATGGTAGAGAAAATAACATAAAATTCTCTGGCAACGGCTCTGGGTGACATTCCTGCTGTCAGCATGCCAACTGCACACTCCGCTTAACTTGAGACTGTGGCATTGTGTTGTGTGACAAAACTACACATTTTAGAGTGGCCTTTTAGTGTCTCCAGCACAAGGTGCACCTGTGTAATGATCATGCTGGTTAATCAGCTTCTTGATATGCCAGACCTGTCAGATGGATGGATTATCTTGGCAACGGAGAAATGCTCACTAACAGGGATGTAAACAAATTTGTGCACAACATTTGAGACGAATAAGATTTTTGTGCGTATGAAACATTTCTGGGATCTTTTATTTCAGCTCATGAAACATGGTACTAACACTTTATTTTCTATTTTTGTTCAGTATATTTTATAGTATGAAGAATAAAATTGAACATAGCTGAATAAAATAGAAATTATATTTTTTCCAAACAATTTAAGGGATGTGTTCACACAGCTATTCTGTGTTGAGCGGTTAACAAAGAAACAGCTACTCCTAAACTCAGCAAAAAAAGAAACATCCCTTTTTCAGGACCCTGTCTTTCAAAGATAATTTTAAAAAATCCAAATAACTTCACAGATCTTCATTGTAAAGGGTTTAAAACTCCTTATGGCTTGGGTGCAGTATTTTGACATCTGGTTGAGAAGCGTGTCCAAACTAAACTGCCTGTTACTCAGGCCCAGAAGCTAGGATATGCATATAATTGGTAGATTTGGATAGAAAACACTCCAAATGTTCCACAACTGTTAACATAATGTCTATGAGTATAACAGAACTGATATGGCAGGCGAAAACCTGAGGAAAATCCATCCAGGAAGTTCTTTTGTTGTTGATGTGGGTAGTTTCAATTGAATGCCTATAGAGTATCTAATGGGTTAGGACCCACATTGCAGTTCCTATGGCTTCCACTAGATGTCAACAGTCTTTAGACATTGTTTCAGGCTTGTTTTCTGAAAAATGAAGGAGAATGAGACCTTTCTGTCAGTGGACTGTAGAATCATGCAGTGCTGGTTTGTGCGCATGACCGAGTGCACGCCCTTCGTTGTTTTTCCTTTCTATTGAATACGCTATTGTCCGGTTGAAATATTATCGATTATTTAGACAATTGACAACCTGAGGATTAATTATAAACATCGTTTGACATGTTTCGACAAACTTTACCGGTACTATTAGGATGTATTCGTCTGCATGTTTTGACCGCCTTTGAGCCAGTGGATTCCTGAACAAAACGCGCCAACAAAACAGAGTTTTTGCGATATAAAGAGGGACTTTATCGAACAAAATGAACATTTATTGTGTAGCTGGGACTCTTGTGACTGCAACCATATGAAGATCTTCAAAGGTAAGTAATTCATTTTATCGCTATTTCTGACTTTTGTAATTTCTTTACTTAGTTGTAAAATGTTTGTATGCTTTTGTAAGCGGGGCGCTGTCCTCAGATAATCGCATGATATGCTTTCGCCGTAAAGCCTTTTTGAAATCTGACAAAGCAGCTGGATTAACAAGAAGTTCATCTTTAAGCCAATGTATAACACTTGTATTTTTTATGAATGTTTATTATGACTATTTCTGTATTTTGAATTTGGCGCTCTGCAATTTCACCGGATGTTGTTTAGGTGGGTCGCTAGCGGAACGCCTGCGCCAGAAAAGTTAACCTCTTTCAGCTAGGGGGCACTATTTTTATGTTTGGAAAAATAACGTTCCCAAGGTAAACAGACTATTTCTCAGGCCCAGATCGTAGAATATGCATATAATTGACAGATTAGGATAGAAAACATTCTAACGTTTCCAAAACGGTCAAAATATTGTCTGTATATATTATATATTTAACAAGACTAAAAACACCATTATTATATCACGAACTTGGCTGTTTTGTTGTAGTTGTTTTTCACAGAAATACACTGTCCAGTAAGTTGTTTTTCCCCCCTTGAGGTTCTCTAGAGTTCAAAACCAACTCCATTTCATCCAGTCCGTTTCCACTCCTGCCCCGACAACATGACGTTCAGCATGGTGGCGTCAGGCAGGCATGACTGCACTGGATGTTTCCTCTTCGCTAGTCAGATCTATCCCTCTTGGCTTCCCAGTCTCTAGCACGCCATCGCAGTATTGTACATGATGCAGGCTAGTGACACTGCTCTCAGGATAAAGCACAGTATTGTACACAGTATTGTACATGATGCAGGCTAGTGACACTGCTCTCAGGAGAAAGCACAGTATTGTACACAGTATTGTACATGATGCAGGTTAGTGACACTGCTCTCAGGAGAAGAAAGGGAGGATGCCCCTATCCATCCATCCATCCATCCATATCAACATACAGTAAAGACAGCCTGAGACATATGACTGCTGTTCAATGAGAGCAGTAACTCAACCTTCAAGACCGCTGTGTTTCAGGGTTTGTGGTCAATTCCATGTAAATTCCAGTCAATTCTGGAAGTGGAGTGAAATTCCAATTTCTCTTCAATGCTTTTCAATGAGGGAAATTGGAATTGGATTTTGGTTTACTTTCTAAATTGATCCCAATCCTGCTGTTTCCTTTCCTTGAAAGACACGGGTGTTGACTGAGGACAGTCTTACACCATTTAACTTTATCTGCGTGTGCAATGAGGGGTAAAGCAGTTCGGACACAAAAAGGAGCATGTGATTTGTGGTTGAGGTTCTGAGTTTCAAGCTCTAAGGCTTGTATGAGGGGAGCGAAGGTCAGGGAAGGATTTTAGGGTGGGTGTTTACTCAAAGTCCACCCTTGGCAGCTTGGCCCACTTCCAGAGGTCAGTCTCTCTCGACGGCCACTCTGTTTTGACGTGATCTGTAAAAATCCTTGTGTGTGTTTGTGGGCACTCATGGCTATCGCTCACAAAAACACTGTGTGTTAATCAGCCTCCCAAAGTCATCATTCTTTAGACCTGTTTACCAGAGATTTGGCTGGCTCTGGACTGTTCCACTGCAAACCTCTCAGTTCAAATAACCTTTCCTAGTCCTGGCAAATACACTCCCCTTAGTTAAGTCAATACCATTGCACTTAAATTGTATATAAATGTGAGGTATGTTGCGTTGGCCTGGAAACAATACAACAACAAAATAGTATCACTGTCTACTAGAGGTCGACCGATTATGATTTTTCAACACCGATACCGATTTTATTGGAGGACCAAAAAAAAGCCAATACCGATTAATCGGCCGATTTAAAAATTATAATAAATAAAAAAATGTAAAAATAGTAATTAATAATAATATAAAAAATAAAAAAAGATTTTTCTTTTTTGTAATAATGACATTTACAACAATACTGAATGAACACTTATTTTAACTTAATATAATACATCAATAAAATCAATTTAGCCTCAAATAAATAATGAAACATGTTCAATTTGGTTTAAATAATGCAAAAACAAAGTGTTGGAGAAGAAAGTAAAAGTGCAATATGTGCCATGTAAGAAAGCTAACGTTTAAGTTACTTGCTCAGAACATGAGAACATATGAAAGCTGGTGGATCCTTTTAACATGAGTCTTCAATATTCCCAGGTAAGAAGTTTTAGGTTGTAGTTATTATAGGAATTATAGGACTATTTCTCTCTATACCATTTGTATTCCATATACCTTTGACTATTGGATGTTCTTATAGGCACTTTAGTATCGCCAGTGTAACAGTATAGCTTCTGTCCCTCTCCTCGCTCCTACCTAGGCTCGAACGAGGAACACATCGACAACAGCCACCCTCGAAGCAGCGTTACCCATGCAGAGCAAGGGGATCAACTACTCCAAGTCTCAGAGCGAGTGACGTTTGAAACGCTATTAGCGCGCACTCCGCTAACTAGCTAGCCATTTCACATCGGTTACACCAGCCTCATCTCGGGAGTTGATAGGCTTGAATTCATAAACAGCAGAGCTGCTGGCAAAACGCACGAAAGTGCTGTTTGAATGAATGCTTGCGAGCCTGCTGGTGCCTACCATCGCTCAGTCAGACTGCTCTATCAAATCAATAACTTAGTTATAACATAACACACAGAAATACGAGCCTTAGGTCATTTAATATGGTCGAATCCGGAAACTAGACTCGAAAACAAAAAGTTTATTCTTTCAGTGAAATACGGAACCGTTCCGTATTTTTTCTAACGGGTGGCATCCATCAGTCTAAATATTCCTGTTACATTGCACAACCTTCAATGTTATGTCATAATTACTCAAAATTCTGGCAAATTAGTTCGCAACGAGCCAGGCGACCCAAACTGTTGCATATATACCCTGACTCTGCGTGCAATGAACGCAAGAGAAGTGACACAATTTCACCTGGTTAATATTGCCTGCTAACCTGGATTTCTTTTAGCTAAATATGCAGGTTTAAAAAGATATACTTCCGTGTATTGATTTTAAGAAAGCCATTGATGTTTATGGTTAGGTACAGTCGTGCAACGATTGTGCTTTTTTCGCAAATGCGCTTTTGTTAAATCATCCCCCGTTTGGCGAAGTTGGCTGTCTTTGTTAGGAAGAAATAGTCTTCACACATTTCGCAACGAGCCAGGCGGCCCAAACTGCTGAATATACCCTGACTCTGTTGCAAGAGAATTGACAAATAAATTCATGTTAGCAGGCAAATAAATTCATGTTAGCAGGCAATATTAACTAAATATGCAGGTTTAAAACATATACTTGTTTATTGATTTTAAGAAATGCATTGATGTTTATGGTTAGGAACCTTTTTCGCGACTGCGCACTGCATCGATAATATGCAACGCAGGACACGCTAGATAACTACACATGGTTGATGATATTACTAGTTTAACTAGTGATTATGATTGTTTTTTTATAAGATAAGTTTAATGCTAGCTAGCAACTTACCTTGGCTTCTTACTGCATTCGCGTAACAGGCAGGCTCCTCGTGGAGTGCAATGAGAGGCAGGTGGTTAGAGCGTTGGACTAGTTAGCCGTAAGGTTGCAAGATTGAATCCCCGAGCTGACAAGGTAAAAAATCTGTCATTCTGCCCCTGAACAAGGCAGTTAACCCACCGTTCCTAGGCTGTTATTGTAAATAAGAATGTGTTCTTTAACTGACCTGCCTAGTTAAATAAAGGTGTAAAAAAAAAAAAAAAAATACGATTGTTATGAAAACTTGAAATCGGACCTAATTAATCGGCCATGTGGAGGGGTTACTGGTTACTCGAGGTAATTGAGGTAATATGTACATGTAGTTAGAGTTAAAGTGACTATGCATCAATCATAAACAGAGAGTAGCAGCAGTGTAGAAGAGGGGTCTGGGTAGCCCTTTGATTAGCTGTTCAGGAGTCTCATGGCTTGGGGTTAGAAGCTGTTAAGAAGCCCTTTGGACCTTGATTTGCCACTCTGGTACTGCTTGCTATGCGGTAGCAGAGAGAACAGTCTATGACTAGGGTGGCTGGAGTCTGACAGTTGACAGCAGCCAAGAGGGGGGGCTGATGTGGGTGTGTCATCTTGATGTGGGTGTGTCATCTTCATGCACTCCTTTCTCTCAGAGAGGACCCTCTATTCCCTATGGGGTCCTGGTCAAAAGTAGTGCACTACATAGGGAATAGGGCACCATTTGGGACACAACACACTCGCTGTGTGTTCTTCACACCAGACCAGGCCCCTGCTCCTGCATCATCACAGTCCACATTCAAAGTGGGTCAGAGCCACAAAGCAGACGGTTGTAACGGTGAGAAAAAGGGCCCACTTGGGTTCTGGGGACGGGGGATGACTTCATCCTGTAGAAATGCCAAGGAGACAAAGGGATGTTAAGCTCCAACGATAACAAGTGTGCCGGTTTCAGAATCACTAGAACACCCCTCTCTTTCTCTCTCTCATCAACGCCATCACACACACACACAGCTCAAGTCTCTTCTCTCACTGAGATGAAAAGGTTCCACGGGGGGAAATAAGTTTGTGTAAATACGCTGCTTGTACATTGGTTCCTTTGATTTGTAACGGCATTCAGCTCTAATGAGATGCACTGCGATTAGTTCATTTAGTTTCACAAGACTTGAAATTCAAACGTTCATTGCGGCTTTGTGTCATTCTTGTGAGTTGGTAGAAAGACAGTATTGGGTCAGTGGAACTAGGTCATGTAGTCAACTTGGCATTAACAAATGAAAGACTGCCTTCGGTTACCATAGTCACAGTTACCATGGTTACAGTTACCATAGTTAAAAGGCTTTATAATAACTTTGATGGTGAATAAATTAACCTACTGTAGATGGCATGAGGCTTTTCCAGCTGCTTTCTAGTCTACCTTATTCTGTGAACTAGAATACAACCTCTCAGTGAAACATAACTGTTAACGCAACACCCTCTTCTCCTCAGGGGGAAGTTTGCCGTGGTGAGGAAGTGTGTGGAGAAGTGCACGGGGCAGGAGTACGCCGCCAAGTTCATGAGGAAGAGGAGGAAGGGCCAGGACTGCAGGCTGGAGATCATCCACGAGGTGGCCGTTCTGGAGCTCGCCACGGCCAGCCAGCGGGTGGTCAACCTGCACCAGGTCTACGAGATGGCCTCCGAGATGGTGCTCGTCCTCCAGTTGTGAGTATAGCACTATGCCAATATGTTGTGGGAACAATCGGCGTTACGGTGCAGAGATGATGCAGACACGTGAAGAGGTCTGCCCCTCTTTCAGTTGTTTTAATCCTCTTCAGACATGGACAACATCTGGTTATGTACGTACTGTACACTCACACAGCCTGAGTTTCTCAGTAGTCTCAATATGGCTCCATCTCATTCTTCTACACTGATCTGAAGAAACAGGATAGGTGATGGGATCTCATACAAAGTGTTATTCAGGTCATGGAAAAGGAAGCTCCACTCCTACGTATCACTTTTGACCCACAGACTGTACGGCACAGGCTCACGGGCACAGCAGACTGATCTCCTGGCTTCCTGCCGCCTCACCTGGCTGGTGAATAATAAAAAGCTCATGACCCAGATGGTTCATTGAAAGGCAGCAGGTCCACGGCAAGCCATTAAATATTGAGACTGCAGTGAAACCCTGTCCTCCATGACTATCCCTCTTTCCTGTACACAGAGACACTGAGAGAGAGAGAGGACTGAGAAAAGGAGAATGGCAGTACAGGAGAAGGGGGTTACTGTACATAGGCAAGGAGAAATAATTGCAGGACTAGGATAAATACAAATAAAAAATTCACGATTGTGACTTATGTGAGGTAGAGACATAGAACTAGAATGAAACCGAGGGGGAGGGAGAGGCCTCCCTGGATAAAGGGAGGGAGAGAGAGACCTCCCTGGATAAAGGGAGGGAGAGAGAGACCTCCCTGGATAAAGGGAGGGAGAGAGAGACCTCCCTGGATAAAGGGAGGGCGAGAGAGGCCTCCCTGGATAAAGGGAGGGAGAGAGAGACCTCCCTGGATAAAGGGAGGGAGAGAGAGACCTCCCTGGATAAATGGAGGGAGAGAGAGACCTCCCTGGATAAAGGGAGGGCGAGAGAGGCCTCCCTGGATAGAGGGAGGGAGAGAGAGGCCTCCCTGGATAGAGGGAGGGAGAGAGAGGCCTCCCTGGATAGAGGGAGGGAGAGAGAGACCTCCCTGGATAAAGGGAGGGCGAGAGAGGCCTCCCTGGATAGAGGGAGGGAGAGAGAGGCCTCCCTGGATAGAGGGAGGGAGGGAGAGGCCTCCCTGGATGGATGGAGGGAGGGCAGGAGAGAGAGAGAAGTCTCACTGGATAGAGAGGGGGAGGGAGAGACAGGCCTCCCTGGATAAAGGGAGGGAGGGAGAGAGAGGCCTCCCTGGATAGAGGGAGGGAGAGGCCTCCCAGGATGGAGGGAGGGCAGGAGAGCGAGAGAAGTCTCACTGGATAGAGAGGGGGAGGGAGAGAGAGGCCTCCCTGGATAGAGAGGGGGAGAGAGAGAGAGGAACCCCTGGATAGAGGGAGGGAGAGCAGGAGAGAGAGAGCGAGTAAAAATCGTAGGCCATAGTGAGCAGTAATCCAGTCCCAAAAACCAGGGCAATACTCCCCATGCCTCAGTGAGCACTGGCTATTTCAACAACGTGCCACCCCCCTCCTCTCTTCCCCTCTGCTCGTCTCTGCTGCACTGGATGGGGCACACAGACACACACAGGCATTGTGTTGGGGATTGGGTTTCTCCTGTGTCACATGCTGACATTGAACTTTGGGTTTGTTAGGGCGAGAGATTTGTCAGGGATCCATCACACTGATTGGCTGATTGGTTTCCCAGACAGGATCCATACTGGTCACCAGGCTCTTTGGGTTCAAACTCACTGTAGAAGAAAAACTATTAGCCTACTGTACCTAACCAATAATAACATCTGAGTCAAGTCAAACTACTTGGCTTTTTTCTAGTACAATATTGGAATATTCAAATATGAACACACTTTAATTAAGAACTTCTAAACTTCTAAAAATATGTTTATGAGTGGTAGAGAGATACCAGTGTTGTTGACCAATGAGACCTGCCATGGTTCTCATGTGCCCCCTGTGTGTGTGAAAGACTGTCCTGTGGTATGGAGAGGGAGAGGTCACAGCATCTAGTCCGACAGAACTTCTCCTCCCCGCCTGCCCGTGGAAACGACCCCGCCTGCCCGTAGAAACGACCCCGACTGCCCGTGGAAACGACCCCGCCTGCCCGTGGAAACGACCCCGCCTGCCCGTGGAAACGACCCCGCCTGCCCGTAGAAACGACCCCGCCTGCCCGTGGAAACGACCCCGCCTGCCCGTAGAAACGACCCCGCCTGCCCGTAGAAACGACCCCGCCTGCCCGTAGAAACGACCCCGCCTGCCCGTGGAAACGACCCCGCCTGCCCGTAGAAACGACCCCGCCTGCCCGTGGAAACGACCCCGACTGCCCGTGGAAACGACCCCGCCTGCCCGTAGAAACGACCCCGCCTGCCCGTGGAAACGACCCCGTCTGCCCGTGGAAACGACCCCGTCTGCCCGTGGAATACTTTCTGAAGGCACTGTATGCTTTAGAATGACACTAGGTTACCTGGGAGAAAAGTGATTTATTCTCAGGATGGAACATTTGTAAAAATACGAGGAAAATATTCAACCCAAGTGTGGTGTGTGTCTGTTTCAGAAGAGCAGAAACAAATGTTATTCTACTTAATGAAACGCTAAAGGGGTGACCATTACTGAAGAGCAGACTCCGTCTCCACTCCATCTCCCGCCCTCTCACTCTCTGCCTTTCTTATGTTAAACTACTAAACTACTTCATTGGGCCGCGACACAGTGTTTGAGCTGTAAAATTTCAGATTTTTCCCCCCCAGCAGAATCTCGTGCCTAGCACAAGTGGCCCTCGTTGCCCTCACGTTTCAATGCCCCCACCTACACACACACACACACACACCTACTGGGCTTTAAAACAGTTTGCCGTCCATCATAAGGGCGTTTCAGTGTGAGGGCGGGTGTTCTGTTGACTGACTGGTGACTGTTCTGTGGTCAACCAGTCAAAGAGTCCTATATCCAGTCACAGAGGGGAGGGAGGGCCTGTCTGATGGAAAACCCCAGGCCATACAAATACCATGGGAATGCTCTAACTCTGCCCTAAAGGATGCCCTAACTCTGCCCTAAAGGATGCCCTAACTCTGCCCTAAAGGACGCCCTAACTCTGCCCTAAAGGACGCCCTAACTCTGCCCTAAAGGACGCCCTAACTCTGCCCTAAAGGACGCCCTAACTCTGCCCTAAAGGACGCCCTAACTCTGCCCTAAAGGACGCCCTAACTCTGCCCTAAAGGACGCCCTTACTCTGCCCTAAAGGACGCCCTAACTCTGCCCTAAAGGACGCCCTAACTCTGCCCTAAAGGACGCCCTAACTCTGCCCTAACTCTGCCCTAAAGGACGCCCTAACTCTGCCCTAAAGGACGCCCTAACTCTGCCCTAAAGGACGCCCTAACTCTGCCCTGAAGGACGCCCTAACTCTGCCCTGAAGAACGCCCTAACTCTGCCTTGAAGAACGCCCTAACTCTGCCCTAAAGAACACCCTAACTCTGCCCTAAAGAATGCCCTAACAATTCAATTCAATATGCTTTATTGGCATGGGAAACATATGTTTGTAGTATTGCCAATGTAGCATTGCCAAAGCAAAACTAAAGAATGCCCTAACTCTGCCCTGAAGAATGCCCTAACTCTGCCCTAAAGAACGCCCTAACTCTGCCCTGAAGAACGCCCTAACTCTGCCTTGAAGAACGCCCTAACTCTGCCTTGAAGAACGCCCTAACTCTGCCTTGAAGAACGCCCTAACTCTGCCTTGAAGAACGCCCTAACTCTGCCCTGAAGAACGCCCTAACTCTGCCCTAAAGAATGCCCTAACTCTGCCCTGAAGAACGCCCTAACTCTGCCCTGAAGAATGCCCTAACTCTGCCCTAAAGAATGCCCTAACTCTGCCCTGAAGAACGCCCTAACTCTGCCTTGAAGAACGCCCTAACTCTGCCCTAAAGAACGCCCTAACTCTGCCCTAAAGAACGCCCTAACTCTGCCCTAAAGAACGCCCTAACTCTGCCCTAAAGAACACCCTAACTCTGCCCTAAAGAACACCCTAACTCTGCCCTAAAGAATGCCCTAACAATTCAATTCAATATGCTTTATTGGCATGGGAAACATATGTTTGTAGTATTGCCAATGTAGCATTGCCAAAGCAAAACTAAAGAACGCCCTAACTCTGCCTTGAAGAATGCCCTAACTCTGCCCTAAAGAACGCCCTAACTCTGCCTTGAAGAACGCCCTAACTCTGCCCTAAAGAACGCCCTAACTCTGCCTTGAAGAACGCCCTAACTCTGCCCTAAAGAATGCCCTAACTCTGCCCTGAAGAACGCCCTAACTCTGCCTTGAAGAATGCCCTAACTCTACCCTAAAGAACGCCCTAACTCTCCCCTAAAGAACGCCCTAACTCTGCCCTGAAGAACGCCCTAACTCTGCCCTAAAGAACGCCCTAACTCTGCCTTGAAGAACGCCCTAACTCTGCCCTAAAGAACACCCTAACTCTGCCCTAAAGAATGCCCTAACAATTCAATTCAATATGCTTTATTGGCATGGGAAACATATGTTTTTAGTATTGCCAATGTAGCATTGCCAAAGCAAAACTAAAGAATGCCCTAACTCTGCCTTGAAGAACGCCCTAACTCTGCCCTAAAGAACGCCCTAACTCTGCCCTAAAGAACGCCCTAACTCTGCCCTAAAGAACGCCCTAACTCTGCCCTAAAGAACGCCCTAACTCTGCCCTAAAGAACGCCCTAACTCTGCCCTGAAGAACGCCCTAACTCTGCCCTAGACTAAAACAGACTGAAACAGCTTTAAGTGGACTCCTGTGGTGTCCTAGCCTGTCCTGAACTAGCCTAGGGGGCTGGAGAGGGGTTAGTGTTTGCGTTAGCAAACGCAGAGAGATAATTGGTTGGCCTGCTAGATTAGCATCCTAAACTAATGCCAAGGACACCACACTGCATGACCTCTGCTAACAGTCACTCCAGTCCATATGGAGCCCCTCTGTGACCTGACCGCTCACCTGAACAAGGCTAAAACATTCCGTGTGTGGGGGATGCTACTCACTCAATGGGTCGCTACTGGAATGACCATTCTTTCGGACGTTAGATTGCCCTAGTTAACATTTGTTCATATTTCTCCAAGTTCTTTTTTCTTTTACCTTTATTTAACTAGTCCGTTAAGAACAAATTCGTATTTTCAATGACGGCCTAGGAGACTCATAGTTCAGCCTTAGTGTTGTCACGATACCTAGGAGACTCATAGTTCAGCCTTAGTGTTGTCACCATACCTAGGAGACTCCTAGTTCAGCCTTAGTGTTGTCACGATACCTAGGAGACTCATAGTTCAGCCTTAGTGTTGTCACGATACCTAGGAGACTCATAGTTCAGCCTTAGTGTTGTCACGATACCTAGGAGACTCATAGTTCAGCCTTAGTGTTGTCACCATACCTAGGAGACTCCTAGTTCAGCCTTAGTGTTGTCACGATACCTAGGAGACTCATAGTTCAGCCTTAGTGTTGTCACGATACCTAGGAGACTCATAGTTCAGCCTTAGTGTTGTCACGATACCTAGGAGACTCATAGTTCAGCCTTAGTGTTGTCACGATACCTAGGAGACTCATAGTTCAGCCTTAGTGTTGTCACCATACCTAGGAGACTCATAGTTCAGCCTTAGTGTTGTCACGATACCTAGGAGACTCATAGTTCAGCCTTAGTGTTGTCACGATACCTAGGAGACTCATAGTTCAGCCTTAGTGTTGTCACGATACCAGAATTTTGACTTCGATCCTGATACCAGGTTCAGTATTACGATACTCGATACCATGGTAAAATAAAAGGTGTATTAGCTAAAGTCCCAGAATGCCACTTGATCCAGACAAATCAACTCAGCTACTGCTCTGTTCAATAGTTGGGCGTCTTTTGAGTTCAATATGATTTATTTTAAAGTTGATGAGACAGTCATGCAAATGTAATGATATAATTATACAATCATACAATTCATTTGACTTTGGTTAAAAACAATCTAACTACATAACATAATGGTAATAATTGATTTGAATGGTAATTATCTATTGATAAACTGGGTAAATCAAGATATAGCCTAAGCTTTATCCACAATACAGCTGAATGCATATTCAATAGCAGTGTGTGCATGCATTGAGTTATTGAGCTTGTTTTGGCTGATTACATGGGGCTACAGATGACACTGTTATTTTATTGTACTGATCAAAAATAGAAGTAACAATCTCTTCTTTTATAAAAGTCTTGTCTCCTTAAACCCAGTAAGTAGGTAGTTCATGACAAGGCACACGCCCAGCCCCACAGTCAGTTAGGTGAGGAAGAGACGGGACTGACGGAAGTATCTTTGGACATGACGGAGAGACAATTAGGTGAATTAATCAAGTTTGTGGTAACAATAAGCTTTGAAATCAACATATGTTGTTTTATGGTTTGCATATTATCACAAAGAAAGACTAGTGAATTGATGATAGATTTAGCTGAAATGTTAGCCTGCAAAGCTGGAAGCTTCCAGTATCTTCTTCCATTGTAAAGTGTTGTAACTTGTATGGACATTGTTTTGCGAACAGTAATGAACAGTTTCAACATTTCTACATACCGTTTTGCATTATTCAAGGGTTTTAACTTCTGTGCATCATGAGTAGAGAGGTAACATGTTACAGCCCAGACTCCCAGTTCATCATGAGTAGAGAGGTAACATGTTACAGCCCAGACTCCCAGTTCATCATGAGTAGAGAGGTAACATGATACAGCCCAGACTCCCAGTTCATCATGAGTAGAGAGGTAACATGATACAGCCC
>NC_092093.1:54764274-54784086 GCF_045679555.1 Salvelinus alpinus
AGGGAGGGAGAGAGAGACTGAGGGAGGGAGAGAGAGACTGAGGGAGGGAGAGAGAGACTGAGGGAGGGAGGGAGAGAGGGAGAGACTGAGGGAGGGAGGGAGAGGGAGAGACTGAGGGAGGGAGGGAGAGACTGAGGGAGGGAGGGAGAGAGAGACGGAGGGAGGGAGGGAGAGAGAGACGGAGGGAGGGAGGGAGAGAGAGACGGAGGGAGGGAGAGGGAGAGAGAGAGGAGGGAGGGAGAGAGAGACGGAGGGAGGGAGAGAGAGACGGAGGGAGAGAGAGAGAGAGACGGAGGGAGGGAGAGAGAGAGAGACGGAGGGAGGGAGAGGGAGAGAGACGGAGGGAGGGAGAGAGAGAGAGACGGAGGGAGGGAGAGAGAGAGAGAGACGGAGGGAGGGAGAGAGAGAGAGACGGAGGGAGGGAGGGAGAGAGAGAGAGACGGAGAAAGAGGGAGAGAGAGACGGAGAAAGAGGGAGAGAGAGACGGACGGAGGGAGAGAGAGACGGACGGAGGGAGAGAGAGAGACGGAGGGAGTGAGAGAGAGACTGAGGGAGGGAGAGAGACTGAGGGAGGGAGAGAGAGACTGAGGGAGGGAGACTGAGGGAGGGAGGGAGGGAGAGACTGAGGGAGGGAGGGAGAAGGAGAGAGATGAGACGGAGAAAGAGGGAGAGAGACGGAGGGAGACGAGAGACTAGACGGAGATGGAGGGAGAAGGAGAGAAAGAGGGAGAGAGACGGAGAGAGAGAGAGACGGAGGGAGAGAGAAAGAGATGGAGGGAGAGAGAAAGAGATGGAGGGAGAGAGATGGGAGGGAGAAAAAGCACTTTTTCCCCCTTCTTTTTTTGACAGCTGCTTGATATTTTGGGGCACTAGAGCAAACCCGGAGACATGAGGAGGAGGAGAGGGACCGGGAGTGGCGTGGGCTTCAGATGAGGGACAGCCTGAAATTATAGAGCGCTAATCAAACAATTACAGTATGAGGCGGAAGGAGGGAGGGAAGTCGAATGGGGGGGGGGATTAGCGAGCCAGGGTCCAAAGTGCTCTTTTCCAGGCAGGATGGCGAGGGCAGGGGCTGGATGAGGGAGTGTGGCCTCATTGGGCTCTCCTCTCTGGGCCCCAACTGGGAGTTCATTATCGCCGTAGTGCTCCACGGTGGCACGCGAGGTCCCGGGCCGTGGCTTCCAGCCCAGAGAGAGAGAGAGAGAGGGAGGGGGGGATATGAGCAATGAGGGAGGGTTAATCTCATCTCCGGACTGGAGCAAGGGGGATAGCCCGTCTCCAGTGAAGCTACACTGAGCTCTTTCTCTCCATCCTCCATTGATAAAGTGGCTAGTCTTTGTGTTGCTTGTTCGAGTGGAAACAAAACAGGTTACCAGAAATAGACCAGACGGATCCTGTGTTCCGATTGGCTGAAATGAGTGATAAAAGTTGGATCGATCTTTCCCGGCAGTGCATCATTGATTTAATTAATCCATGGCACAGGAAAACGTTCTCTCAACGATCTTGGCAAGGGGCCAATACAAATATACAGTAGTGGATTCAAAAACACAATGTGCACGAGAGCACATACCCTTTGACATAAAGTTTTCCAGGCCTTGTCTAACAAGTGGGGTTCCTTTCAGCAGGCAACATAATGAACATGAACGCTTGTAGAAACACAACTCATACCACTGACTGGGAGAAATGTTTCCATCCAGGAGGATGAGAAGGATGGAGGGATGACTTGTTCTCCAGATTTCTCTCTCACTCAGCCTCCCAGAGGAGCTTAAAGCTGTGACTTACCCACAGGTCACCTACTGATTGTCACCAGGTCACCTACTGACTGTCACCAGGTCACCTACTGACTGTCACCAGGTCACCTACTGACTGTCACCTACTGACTGTCACCTACTGACTGTCACCAGGTCACCTACTGACTGTCACCTACTGACTGTCACCTACTGACTGTCACCAGGTCACCTACTGACTGTCACCTACTGACTGTCACCTACTGACTGTCACCTGGTCACCTACTGACTGTCACCTGGTCACCTACTGACTGTCACCTGGTCACCTACTGACTGTCACCTACTGACTGTCACCTACTGACTGTCACCCACTGATTGTCGCCCGGTCACCCACTGATTGTCGCCCGGTCACCCACTGACTGTCACCAGGTCATAAAAGATAGGACAGATAAAAGTGGATCCCTGATACACTGTTGGCTGTCTAATTCCAACACTTCTAGACAAGGCAGAGCATCTTGTTCTCTGGCCCCTTATGCAGTTATTGAGGCCAACCTGCTGCACTAAGAGCTATTTCTAAATCGTAGAAATTCCAAGAACTTGTTTTGCGCATGTGATGTTGGTGTGTGTGTGACATCTTGGCATTAACAGTTCATGAGTGTGGTGCGTGTACGTGCCCTCAGATTAGAAGGGCGTTGAACACTCGGCCCTACAGTACCACACCACAGTAGTGTAACGACTGGCCAGACGTGCTCTCATCATCCAAAACAGCAATGACCTAGTTATGAATCTGCCAGATTTCTATTCCCTCTCGACCCTGGTGCACTCAGTGGTTAGAGGCCCAACTGGCTATAATTACTGGCCCTGATAACAGAGGAACCATTTTGAGCCCTCAGTGTCTGTGGATAATACAGAGAGACAGCGACGCTCTGAGAAACTGTCCCCAAAAGCCCCGGCCACCGGGAAGCGTTTTGGTTCTGGGCCGTATTGTCTAATGACTTTTCTCTGCCAGTTGGACGTGTCTGCTGTCCCGCCTTATACTGGTCTTCAGTTTAAACAGAATTAGCTCTGTTGTTTTGGTACCAAGCGGCTAACATTTAAAACATTCAGAGTTGTATATTTTTGTTAAGCTTTAAAGTAATTGGGGCAGTTTCTTTGCCCAAATGGTGGGTCAGGATTGTCAGGTCTCTCCAGAGATGTTTGATTGGGTTCAAGTCCGGGCTCTGGCTGGGCCACTCAAGGACATTCAGAGACTTGTCCCGAAGCCACTCCTGCGTTGTCTTGGCTGTGTGCTTAGGGTCATTGTCCTGTTGGAAGGTGAACCTTCGCCCCAGTATGATGTCCTGAGCGCTCTGGAGCAGGTTTACATCACGGATCTCTCTGTACTTTGCTCCATTCAACTTTGCCTTGATCCTGACTAGTCTCCCAGACCCTGCTGCTGAAAAACAACCCTGTACAGGATGATTCTGCCACCTCCAGGCTTCACCATAGGGATGGTGCCAGGTTTCCTCCAGACTTGACGCTTGGCTTTCAGGCCAGAGAGTTCAATCTTGGTTTCATCAGACCAGAGAATCTTGTTTCTCATGGTCTGAGAGTCTTTTGTCAAACTCCAAGCGGGCTATCATGTGCCTTTTACTGAGGAGTGGCTTCCGTCTGGCCACTCTACCACAAAGGCCTGATTGGTGGAGTGCTGCAGAGATGGTTGTCCTTCTGGAAAGTTCTCCCATCTCCACAGAAGAACTCTGGAGCTCTGTCAGAGTGACCATTTGGGTTCTTGGTCACCTCCCTGACCAAGGCCCTTCTCCCCCAATTGCTCAGTTTTGCCGGGCGGCCAGCTCTAGGAAGAGTCTTGGTGGTTCCAAACTTCTTCCATTTAAGAAGGATGGAGGCAACTGTGTTCTAGGGTACCTTCAATGCTGCATACATTTTTTGAACCCTTCCCCAGATCTGTGCCTCGACACAATCATGTCTCAGAGCTCTACAGACAATTCCTTCGACCTCATGGCTTGGTTTTTGCTCTGAAATACACTGTCAACTGTGGGACCTTATATAGACTTGTGTGTGCCTTTCCAAATCATGTCCAATCATTTGAATTTAGCACAGGTGGACTCCTGAATTTAATTTAGAGTCTCATAGCAAAGGGTCTGAATACTATATATATATAAGGTATTTTGGTTTCTATATTTTTTTTAAATAAAATTTCTAAAAACCTGTTTTTGCCTTGTCATTATGGGGTATTGTGTGTAGACTGATGAGGAAAACATTTATTTAATCCATTTTAGAATAAGGCTGTAAAGTAACAAAAAGTGAAGGGGTCTGAATACTTTCTGAATGCACTATTTATCATACATCATTGTATACCTAAAGCTACAGTCCAGACCTAGTATAACAGTAATGCCAGGGAACCTGCCAGGGAACCAGGGAACCTCTGAACACATCAGCCTCCCACCAAGCATCGTTACCTATCGCTCCAGAGCAAGGGAAACAAGGTCTCAGAGCGAGTGACGACACCGATTGAAACACTACTAGTGTACACCGGTTACGCTAGCTGTAAGGCAGCATTAACCCAAACCACCAGTCAGGAGAAACGCAGTCCTAGTGTACACCGGTTACGCTAGCTGTAAGGCAGCATTAACCCAAACCACCAGTCAGGAGAAACGCAGTCCTAGTGTACACCGGTTACGCTAGCTGTAAGGCAGCATTAACCCAAACCACCAGTCAGGAGAAACGCAGTCCTAGTGTACACCGGTTACGCTAGCTGTAAGGCAGCATTAACCCAAACCACCAGTCAGGAGAAACGCAGTCCTAGTGTACACCGGTTACGCTAGCTGTAAGGCAGCATTAACCCAAACCACCAGTCAGGAGAAACGCAGTCCTAGTGTACACCGGTTACGCTAGCTGTAAGGCAGCATTAACCCAAACCACCAGTCAGGAGAAACGCAGTCCTAGTGTACACCGGTTACGCTAGCTGTAAGGCAGCATTAACCCAAACCACCAGTCAGGAGAAACGCAGTCCTAGTGTACACCGGTTACGCTAGCTGTAAGGCAGCATTAACCCAAACCACCAGTCAGGAGAAACGCAGTCCTAGTGTACACCGGTTACGCTAGCTGTAAGGCAGCATTAACCCAAACCACCAGTCAGGAGAAACGCAGTCCTAGTGTACACCGGTTACGCTAGCTGTAAGGCAGCATTAACCCTGACCACCAGTCAGGAGAAACACAGTCCTAGTGTACACCGGTTACGCTAGCTGTAAGGCAGCATTAACCCTAACCACCAGTCAGGAGAAACACCAGTCCTAGTGTACACCGGTTACGCTAGCTGTAAGGCAGCATTAACCCTGACCACCAGTCAGGAGAAACACAGCACTCACACAGTCATCAATCAGGACAGGTTATCCAAGACTCCCACACAACACAGCAAACCACTGGTCTAGGTCAAGACACTATGGACCGAGACAGAGTAGTGAAATGCAAAATGAAAGGTTTGACTGTTTGTACATGTAAGATGTGTTTTATACTTGAGGTCTATGTGACTTCAATGCAGAGATGTGTTTTATACTTGAGGTCTATGTGACTTCAATGTAGAGATGTGTTTTATACTTGAGGTCTATGTGACTTCAATGCAGAGATGTGTTTTATACTTGAGGTCTATGTGACTTCAATGCAGAGATGTGTTTTGTACTTGAGGTCTATGTGACTTCAATGCAGAGATGTGTTTTGTACTCGACGTCTATGTGACTTCAATGCAGAGATGTGTTTTGTACTCGACGTCTATGTGACTTCAATGCAGAGATGTGTTTTATACTTGAGGTCTATGTGACTTCAATGCAGAGATGTGTTTTGTACTTGAGGTCTATGTGACTTCAATGCAGAGATGTGTTTTGTACTCGACGTCTATGTGACTTCAATGCAGAGATGTGTTTTATACTTGAGGTCTATGTGACTTCAATGCAGAGATGTGTTTTGTACTTGAGGTCTATGTGACTTCAATGCAGAGATGTGTTTTGTACTTGAGGTCTATGTGACTTCAATGCAGAGATGTGTTTTGTACTCGACGTCTATGTGACTTCAATGCAGAGATGTGTTTTGTACTCGACGTCTATGTGACTTCAATGCAGAGATGTGTTTTGTACTTGACGTCTTCCAATGCACACCAGCAGATAGCAAGCCTGACAAATCAGACAAGATGAGATCTTTATCCAGTCAATGTGTGTCCACAGTGCTGCCGGAGGGGAGATCTTTAACCAGTCTGAATGTGTCCACAGTGCTGCCGGAGGGGAGATCTTTAACCAGTCTGAATGTGTCCACAGTGCTGCCGGAGGGGAGATCTTTATCCAGTCAATGTGTGTCCACAGTGCTGCCGGAGGGGAGATCTTTATCCAGTCAATGTGTGTCCACAGTGCTGCCGGAGGGGAGATCTTTATCCAGTCAATGTGTGTCCACAGTGCTGCCGGAGGGGAGATCTTTAACCAGTCTGAATGTGTCCACAGTGCTGCCGGAGGGGAGATCTTTAACCAGTCTGAATGTGTCCACAGTGCTGCCGGAGGGGAGATCTTTAACCAGTCAATGTGTCCACAGTGCGGCCGGAGGGGAGATTTGTAAACAGTCTGAATGTGTCCACAGTGCGGCCGGAGGGGAGATCTTTAACCAGTCTGAATGTGTCCACAGTGCGGCCGGAGGGGAGATTTGTAACCAGTCTGAATGTGTCCACAGTGCGGCCGGAGGGGAGATCTTTAACCAGTCTGAATGTGTCCACAGTGCGGCCGGAGGGGAGATCTTTAACCAGTCTGAATGTGTCCACAGTGCGGCCGGAGGGGAGATCTTTAACCAGTCTGAATGTGTCCACAGTGCTGCCGGAGGGGAGATCTTTAACCAGTCTGAATGTGTCCACAGTGCGGCCGGAGGGGAGATCTTTAACCAGTCTGAATGTGTCCACAGTGCGGCCGGAGGGGAGATCTTTAACCAGTCTGAATGTGTCCACAGTGCGGCCGGAGGGGAGATCTTTAACCAGTGTGTAGCGGAGAGGGACGAGGCCTTCATAGAGGAGGACGTTAAGAGGCTGTTGAGACAGATCCTAGAGGGGGTCTCCTTCCTCCACAGGAACAACGTGGTGCACCTGGACATCAAGGTCAGTCCCCGACCCCCGATAGACGCTTTACCTTATTTTATTAGGATCCCCAGCAGCTGCTCTTCCTGGGGTCCAACCTTTTATCAACGTTCACTTCTTATATGTATGTTAGAACGGCTTGAAGGGCCACGTCGCGATTAAAACATTCAGAAGAAGGCCGGACAGATCGTTTGTTTTGGGGGGGGGGGGGGGGGGTCGATTTCTTTGTCAAAAGACATTTGTGTGCCAGAAAAAGCCAGTTATCTGAAAATATATACTCTCTAGATGTTCAAGAGGTCCACATTTGAGCAATTAAGTCAGATAAACTCATGGCTACCATTGTGTTGTCTCTGCCTGCAGTTTGTAAGGAGTTGAAGGTAGTTTCTGGAGCCATTGCTAAGTAGGCCAACATATCTCTTTAAAGATGGAGGCAAGCTTTAATACTGTGGTTTAGATCCTCTACCAAACATACATGCAAGTTAGTCCCCACTAGACCTCCTCTCTAATGCTGCTGTCCAGTTAGCCCCACTAGACCTCCTCTCTAATGCTGCTGTCCAGTTAGCCCCACTAGACCTCCTCTCTAATGCTGCTGTCCAGTTAGCCCCACTAGACCTCCTCTCTAATGCTGCTGTCCAGTTAGTCCCACTAGACCTCCTCTCTAATGCTGCTGTCCAGTTAACCCCACTAGACCTCCTCTCTAATGCTGCTGTCCAGTTAGCCCCACTAGACCTCCTCTCTAATGCTGCTGTCCAGTTAGCCCCACTAGACCTCCTCTCTAATGCTGCTGTCCAGTTAGTCCCCACTAGACCTCCTCTCTAATGCTGCTGTCCAGTTAGCCCCACTAGACCTCCTCTCTAATGCTGCTGTCCAGTTAACCCCACTAGACCTCCTCTCTAATGCTGCTGTCCAGTTAGCCCCACTAGACCTCCTCTCTAATGCTGCTGTCCAGTTAGCCCCACTAGACCTCCTCTCTAATGCTGCTGTCCAGTTAGTCCCCACTAGACCTCCTCTCTAATGCTGCTGTCCAGTTAGCCCCACTAGACCTCCTCTCTAATGCTGCTGTCCAGTTAGCCCCACTAGACCTCCTCTCTAATGCTGCTGTCCAGTTAGCCCCACTAGACCTCCTCTCTAATGCTGCTGTCCAGTTAGCCCCACTAGACCTCCTCTCTAATGCTGCTGTCCAGTTAGCCCCACTAGACCTCCTCTCTAATGCTGCTGTCCAGTTAGCCCCACTAGACCTCCTCTCTAATGCTGCTGTCCAGTTAGCCCCACTAGACCTCCTCTCTAATGCTGCTGTCCAGTTAGTCCCCACTAGACCTCCTCTCTAATGCTGCTGTCCAGTTAGCCCCACTAGACCTCCTCTCTAATGCTGCTGTCCAGTTAGCCCCACTAGACCTCCTCTCTAATGCTGCTGTCCAGTTAGTCCCCACTAGACCTCCTCTCTAATGCTGCTGTCCAGTTAGTCCCCACTAGACCTCCTCTCTAATGCTGCTGTCCAGTTAGCCCCACTAGACCTCCTCTCTAATGCTGCTGTCCAGTTAGCCCCACTAGACCTCCTCTCTAATGCTGCTGTCCAGTTAGTCCCCACTAGACCTCCTCTCTAATGCTGCTGTCCAGTTAGCCCCACTATACCTCCTCTCTAATGCTGCTGTCCAGTTAGCCCCACTAGACCTCCTCTCTAATGCTGCTGTCCAGTTAGCCCCACTAGACCTCCTCTCTAATGCTGCTGTCCAGTTAGCCCCACTAGACCTCCTCTCTAATGCTGCTGTCCAGTTAGCCCCACTAGACCTCCTCTCTAATGCTGCTGTCCAGTTAGCCCCACTAGACCTCCTCTCTAATGCTGCTGTCCAGTTAGCCCCACTAGACCTCCTCTCTAATGCTGCTGTCCAGTTAGCCCCACTAGACCTCCTCTCTAATGCTGCTGTCCAGTTAGCCCCACTAGACCTCCTCTCTAATGCTGCTGTCCAGTTAGTCCCCACTAGACCTCCTCTCTAATGCTGCTGTCCAGTTAGCCCCACTAGACCTCCTCTCTAATGCTGCTGTCCAGTTAGTCCCCACTAGACCTCCTCTCTAATGCTGCTGTCCAGTTAGCCCCACTAGACCTCCTCTCTAATGCTGCTGTCCAGTTAGCCCCACTAGACTTCCTCTCTAATGCTGCTGTCCAGTTAGCCCCCACTAGACGACCTCTCTAATGCTGCTCTCACGCTGCTCTTCTCTCCAGCCCCAGAACATTCTGTTGACCTGCGATGCTCCTCTGGGGGACATTAAGATTGTGGACTTTGGTCTGTCCAGGATGGTGAGCAGCAGTCAGGAGCTCAGAGAGATCATGGGGACCCCGGAGTATGTGGGTGAGTAGAGCAGCGGACACACAACCTCTGACCTGACCAGCGGCCATGTTGTTATGACCATCATGGTCACTCCAAGTCTTCAGTTAATAAGTCATTTTGTCTTTTGCAGCTCCAGAAATCCTTGATTACGAACCAATTAGCACAGCAACAGACATGTGGTAAGTGACCTTTCACAGTAACTTGGTGCAGTGGTTCTCAAACCTCTCCTCGGGACCCTCAGCCATTCCATGTGTTTGAGAGCTAGCACACAGTAACTTGGTGCAGTGGTTCTCAAACCTCTCCTCGGGGACCCTCAGCCATTCCATGTGTTTGAGAGCTAGCACACAGTAACTTAGTGCAGTGGTTCTCAAACCTCTCCTCGGGACCCTCAGCCATTCCATGTGTTTGAGAGTTAGCACACAGTAACTTGGTGCAGTGGTTCTCAAACCTCTCCTCGGGGACCCTCAGCCATTCCATGTGTTTGAGAGCTAGCACACAGTAACTTAGTGCAGTGGTTCTCAAACATCTCCTCGGGACCCTCAGCCATTCCATGTGTTTGAGAGCTAGCACACAGTAACTTGGTGCAGTGGCTCTCAAACCTCTCCTCGGGGACCCTCAGCCATTCCATGTGTTTGAGAGCTAGCACACAGTAACTTGGTGCAGTGGTTCTCAAACCTCTCCTCGGGGACCCTCAGCCATTCCATGTGTTTGAGAGCTAGCACACAGTAACTTGGTGCAGTGGCTCTCAAACCTCTCCTCGGGGACCCTCAGCCATTCCATGTGTTTGAGAGCTAGCACACAGTAACTTAGTGCAGAGGTTCTCAAACATCTCCTCGGGGACCCTCAGCCATTCCATGTGTTTGAGAGCTAGCACACAGTAACTTGGTGCAGTGGCTCTCAAACCTCTCCTCGGGGACCCTCAGCCATTCCATGTGTTTGAGAGCTAGCACACAGTAACTTGGTGCAGTGGTTCTCAAACCTCTCCTCGGGGACCCTCAGCCATTCCATGTGTTTGAGAGTTAGCACACAGTAACTTGGTGCAGTGGTTCTCAAACCTCTCCTCGGGACCCTCAGCCATTCCATGTGTTTGAGAGCTAGCACACAGTAACTTAGTGCAGTGGTTCTCAAACATCTCCTCGGGACCCTCAGCCATTCCATGTGTTTGAGAGCTAGCACACGGTAACTTGGTGCAGTGGCTCTCAAACCTCTCCTCGGGGACCCTCAGCCATTCCATGTGTTTGAGAGCTAGCACACAGTAACTTAGTGCAGTGGTTCTCAAACCTCTCCTCGGGGACCCTCAGCCATTCCATGTGTTTGAGAGCTAGCACACAGTAACTTAGTGCAGAGGTTCTCAAACCTCTCCTCGGGACCCTCAGCCATTCCATGTGTTTGAGAGCTAGCACACAGTAACTTGGTGCAGTGGTTCTCAAACCTCTCCTCGGGGACCCTCAGCCATTCCATGTGTTTGAGAGTTAGCACACAGTAACTTGGTGCAGTGGTTCTCAAACCTCTCCTCGGGGACCCTCAGCCATTCCATGTACTTGATCTATTCCAGAGCTAGCACACCTGATTCAACTGGTCAACTAATCATCAAGCCTTTTAGATCAATCAGGTGAGTTAGTTCAGAGCTACAACAACATTGTGAAACATTGAAGAGAGGTTTGAGAACCACTGTCTTAGTTCAACAGTATGTGGTATGGCTTGTAATTGTTTTATCCAATAGCTTCTGTCGTGGAAAATCATTTTCAAATACAACGCTTACCAGAACTTTTAAAATCAAACATGCTCTTTATTACAACTGTACAGCCCACTGGCATGTCCCCGCGGAACACACCCCGCGGAACACACACTTTCTCAGAACTCCAGCTACTCTATTTATACACACAGTATTGTCCGTCCCCTATGAAGTCATTCACCACCATCTGCTTTCAATTTGTTTATAATAGTGGCTGGACCCTCTATCCCAGCGTGTCCAATTACCTCTAGGCGTCACTCTGTCTGACATGTATGTTTGTAATAGAATGGTCAAACCATATGTCTAGTGTCCAATTGCTTTTAGGCGCCACTCTGTCTGACATGTATGTTATTATGTCTATGTCTGCTCTGGTACCCCAATGGTGGAACAAACTCCCTCACGACGCCAGGTCAGCGGAGTCAATCACCACCTTCCGAAGACACCTGAAACCCCACCTCTCCAAGGAATACCCAGGATAGGACAAAGTAATCCTTCTACCCCCCCCCCCTTAAAAGAGTTAGATGCACCATTGTAAAATGGTTGTTCCACTGGATATCATAAGGTGAATACACCAAGTTGTAAGTCACTCTGGACAAGAGCGTCTGCTAAATGACCCAAATGCAAATGTAATTATACTGTTCACCTATCTTATACCTCTATATGTTATCCATGTGTGTAATTGTACTCCTACAATCCCACCTCTGGGGCTAATTAGCCACATAAATAATAGAAACATGACTTTGGGATAGTAAATGAAAATACCTACGATATACAAGAAAATACAAAAACAGAAGAAAGCACATAAACCAACTAGATCAAACATTCTCAAATGATTAAAACTAAAATAGGAGTACAAGATCCAATTAGAAACATTAATAAAAACCTAACTAGACCAAACATCTCCAGTTGACATAAGAGTAAAAGATCTAATTAGAAACATTAATAAAAATATAATTAATCCATTCTAAGTTCATATTTGGTGTTATCCACAAAAATATAGATTCAAATCCTGATTTAACCTCATCTCTGGCCTTGAAATCCCTAGGTAGACCTCTAAGCAGTCCAATTGCATTAAGGTATACCTCAGGATCCTTATCATAAGCCATTTTAACTCTAGGTTTAACATAGTCATCATGGAGTGATTCAATAATAGTAACCTATTTAATTGCTCTAACTAAGGCACAAGGACCAATCCATCCATCAGGCAATACATTCAACAGTTAGTTTTTTTTCACACATCCAGAAACTATCAGCAATACCTCTGTCTTGATTTTTCAACATAGTAAGAGATGGCGCAACCTGAGTTATGTAACTACACAACCCTTTTCTATTCATAATCAACCCTTTATCATTACTTTTACGAACTCCCGCATTCTCTAACACCCAAATAGTATCACATTCTACAGTGGTGTTTCCTACATCAATTCCTTCGGTGTGGTGTCTGTAAAATCATTCATATTTTCCTTTAACCACGGTACCTCTGTCTAATTGAGGTACATTTTAATTCAGTTCTAATGTTATAGGCAGCACAATCATTGTCTCCCAGCATGGTTTCATTCAACATAGTTTTACCCCTAGTGCCTACCCAGAGCAATCCTACATTTTATGTCACACAAGGGAATAGAATACTTTCTATTGGTACAATAGTCATTTTTCCAACTTACACAGTTTTTAAATGATGCTGGTTCAGAGACTATTAAAAGATCAGACAAAGGTGATTTTCTTCACAAAATACAATTGTCCATTCTGTGTCTGTTTGCCATATTCTTAGCCCATTCGTATCACTTCTTCTTCACTACTTCTTCTCGTGTGGTGTCCTTGAGTGCTTCTGATTCTGATATATCTAATTCTGTTGCTTTTTCAATGTTCTTATCTTGAGGTAGATCATTAGAGTTTATCAGAAAGTTTCAAATATCAGTAAAAACTCTCCTGACTGATGTCTCAGGTTGCTTTGTTGGCACGGTGGTCTGCTTGGTAAGGGCAGTCGATGTCATCTAGTGGTAGCTACTGTGGTCGTCACAGCAGCCGCCACCCTTGTTGTTGTCACAGGTCCTTCCTGTTCAGGTGCAGGGGTAGGTCTTCACCTTCCACTGGTTCAATCTTGTTCATGATGAGCACCTACTCGTCTTTTTCTTTGATTCATGTCAGGTCACATCCTTTCGGGTCCCAAACGACTTCTCCCTTTGTTTGGTGATGTGTCCATCCACAGAGTGCAATCTCCGATAAGGGTTTGATCCTTATGATTGAGATAGACTTCAGTTCTCCTGCTTCTGTTATACATTGAGGTGGAACATAGATTCTAACCTTGTCAGTCTTTTTGGATTGTTCGGCTGATTCCATTCTTCTCTTCCTGCTCCCACCATACATCTTGATTGTGCATTAGTCTGTTGTTTCTATACTAGCATTCACTGTTGCTTCTGTTATGTCAATGTCATTATTCTTTTGTTGTTCTAACATCAATTGTCTGTAAAGGAGGCCATTCAAAAGTTTAAAAGTCAATTGTGGGGAAATCCCCATTTTCTTCAGCTTGCAGGACTTTTCCTCCTCTTTCTTCACCTGAGGCTCCCTCCTCAGGCCGGACTTAGCTTCCATCTGGAAGGGTTTCAATTTTAGGAAAGAAACGTTCTTATTCTGTTCCTTGTGAGGCCTCTCCTCCTCTTCTGGGTGCATTAGTCGGTGCACGTGTCATATTTTGGCTTTCACTTGATTTACTGTTTTCTTGGCTCCTCCCTGGCATCTCAATCGTTTCCGCTGCTCCTGCTCCCTCCAGGCTCCCTCCTGGTGAATCAGCATCCTCAGTGTCCTCATCTCTATGTGGTTGTATCCTTCTCTCTGTTGGGACTCAGCTGCAGTGGGTCAGATGGTACCACGTCTGGCTTCTTTTTCACTTGGACGGCCGTTCTTGTTGCTTTGGCCACCTCATAGGGTCCATCTCTCCTCGGTTGATCCCACTTCCTCCGGATCCCTCCAACGTGGACTAGATCTCCAGGTACCACTGAGAGACGTCCTTCTGGTCCCCTTGGATCATCAGACGCAGAACCTCTCATCCTGGTTCAGGTTTCTGCCTACTTTCTGTGAAGCATTCATACTTAGAGACTTATGGCCTCTGTTCTAAGATTGCACCATACATCCTCTTACTTCCATCACTCATCACACAACAAACAGACATTCCAGATGAAGCTGGCGAACCCCTCTCCTTCTGGTTTCCTAAACATAAGACTTGGAAAACAACAGACAAAACATAACAGCATTGACAATGTTATGTGTTATGCATAAATATATTCATGCAAACTGTAATCTGAGACCATGACAATTCCCACTCTCTCTTTACCTGACTCTATGCCTCCAGGATACTTTTCTGCTGGACTCCACAAAAATAAAAGCCCTAAAAAGCTTCCTCATGCTTCCACCCAGTCTTCCCCTTTCGGCCACAGGTTCTGAGAGGTGTTCCCAAATCATGTCATTTTTACTTAGTTTCCCATCTACTCCATTTCAACTGATAATCATGTGCATAACCTACAATTAACATTCTCTCTTCTTGAATTAATTCAACACTGTATATGCTTTCATATCAATCCCTTTAACATGTTTGTTTAGAGTATAATATCCTATTATCCATTCTCTTTCACATGATGTATTAAAAATAAAACAAGTAGCCTCCAAACTCAACCCAGTATGTCTATAGTGGAATCTAATCTCTCTCTCTTTCTCTCTCTGATTCCACATCCTCTGTCATGGTGTTTTCAAGCTCACCCATTATTCAGCTGGACCTTACTTCTCGTGAGACTTATGCACCCACCAAAGAGAGACATAAAGAACTTTACCACTGCAGTGTTGTAAGAAGTATACCACCAGCCTGGTGTATCTTGATGTACACTCAGTCTCCAGAATGCAGCCCAAGCCCTTCCATTTCTGGCTGTTTTTTCCTGAGGACATACACACTAACACATGGGTTATTCCCTGACAACAGACTTCCTTCTTATAGCAAGATCACTAAATCTTAATTTTTAATAACAGCCCTATGTAAACATTCTGCCTCAATATCTGGCCTCCTGCCACAGAAATATTCATAATGATAGTTAAATGATGGTCCCTACGGCAACTACTGTAAAATAACATGTAATCAGTCAAGCGTCTTCCAGTTGGAAGAATATCCAATCCTAACAAAACTATGTCATAAGTTTCTTAAACTTTTGCTCTAATGTTCAAAATGCCACCACTTATTCTTTTTACCATATCTTTAGATATGTGAATTGTTCTATTTACTTTTAGAATTGTCCCTATATTTTACACAGCCAGCTGTCTTTCCTTTTCTGTGAATTATCTCTATTTTTATACATATTTCTAGAAATAACACCCCTTTACTACCATTACCTTCATTTATAAGTCCCCTAACCCATAACTGCCATTGTTTGATACATACTTAAAACATCCTTAAGTCAATTTAAAATAGATATCATTCCCTCCTGAGGAACATATTCACAACCTTATGTTCCTCAAAACAAATAAATTGACCAAACGAGAAAAAGAGAAAAAATAAATTATAATAATTGCACATTTGCAATATTACCACTATTTTTAATGTAATGGAAAACGTCCATCCGTTTCATTCTATGCCAATGTTATTGTTGGTCTCTGTCTTCTTCATCCTTGGGTAACATTGCACAACAGAATACCTTTTTATTCCATTATTTTATAAAAGTTTTATCATTACAATTCCAATGATATTATAAAACAAAATAAACAAAAAACCTTATCTAATCCTCTGTAAGTTGTCAACCTCCTTGTCTCAGGAGTATTTTCCAGAGTGGCCCTAGGCCTATTAAATTTAAACAGTGCTATATCTAAATAACTAAACAGTTATTTTGAAATACTTTTCCCAATCCAATATTCAGGATAACAGTCCTTAGTGTTTACTTTAACTCAAATTTGACCTTATCTATTCAATACACAACATCCCTTTAATAATTAACATTTATACTAAACACTTTTATTACCAGTACTATCTATTTTCCCAATAGCCCTTTTGTCTCAGTTTCTCTCATGAGTGGCCTGATAATAAAAAAATCAGTACCCCAATAACCTTAAGTCATTATTCTCCCAACAAATATAACATAATTTCAGCATGTCTTTTTTTTTTTTTTTAGATACAGTTCACAGGTCATCAGACACAGTTGTCCCTCACTATTCAGTCGATTAGGGCGGGTATGAGCTCCACACCCACTAGTGGTGATATTCTCTCCCATGCCCTAAAGCATTCTGACGTCACCTTTCATGACAACTCCCTTATTCTACTGGTGATCTCTCAGATGAATTACAGATGATGTAGTTATCAACAAAACCCTTACAGAAACCCACACTCCAATAAACCCTTTAGAAAAACTTTCAACACTTTTTATATGCATAATGAACAAAACACATTTGTGTATTCCCCCAAAGACCATAACCCCAAAGAACTGATAGTTTTACCTATGAACCCATGTTATATCGAAAATAAAAATTAAAATAAACCTATACGAATAACTTATTCAATTTAAGGGTACAACTCTTCATAATTTTCCCAGGGACATAATAGATTTTCAAAGTAATTATACAGTTTGAATAGAGTCTGGTGTCTTAAACATTTTATAAGTATATCCCACCTGTTCCAACAATTTCCAGTAAAAGGTGATCAGTCTTTTACAAGAAATTCCTAGGATTCAGGGCATTTTGAGACCATTAATATGTTTCCACTCCCCCTTTCTTTAGGAGCAACTTAAATACATTTTTCAAAAACATGTTCATCCTTTTGCATACCCAATTTGAAACTGAATTGGAAAAAACCCTTCCAATATATCTACTAATGCATATTCATTCCCAGTACATGGTGTACTCACTAGTGAATCATAAGCCAATAATCGCAAAGGGACTGGACTCACTCATCCAGAACTCCATGTTTTAGCCTTATCCAGATATTTTTATTTTTAAAGCGGCTGACTTTAATTAACTGCTTTCCACAGTAATGCAGTCTCCAATGACATTGTTGACCAGAGAAGATTAAAAAACCCTTTTTTTCCCTTATTCTTTCTGGAAAAGAAAGTGTACATATTGTTAATATTCACAACGTTACCTTTTAGTCAGCAAACCAATAATTTTACTTATCCATAGATTTTATTCTAAAGCGTCTTTAACAGTTCCAGAGAATTGTGGTATAGAATGTCTAACAATTAAAATTCCATCGTTATTTTACTAGATGTCAAACGTGATCCAATACTTCTTCTTGACCACATATAAACTGTAATCTCTATGAAACACTCATTGTTCGCTCAGAGACTATACACCAACAAGTAAAAAATTCCATTCTCACTAACCTCAAACCAATTAGTTGTTTGTTATTTTGACAAGGAAATAAACTCTTGTATAGCGGCATTTCCTACTACCGCACTAAGTTCTAATGTCACATTACACTACCCGATATACCTATATCCAGAACAGAGAGCTATTTTCTTATTGGTTCTTAGATCTTGTCAATAGTTCTGCCAATCACCCGCACGTCTGCGAGGACTAGAGGAACCACACACACAACCTCATCGCAATGTATTTTCTGATGATAGAATGTTGACATCAGAACGCCTACAAATCGAGCTTCACATTTTGGTCCCATGCGACTATTTATTTATTTATTTTTCCTAAATACTCCCATGTATTTCTACACCTTTTATTTACTATTTTTCCGAGTTAGAGCCAATCTCCTTTCCAATTAATAATTCATTTGTCACATCACTTAATTTCTTTTATCGAAGCCTACTCTATACAGTACATACATTATTTCTGAATACTACAGCATCAACTCTACTCTGTCACAGGAGAGCTGCGCGCTCCCTCTCCTGGACGTTCTGCCTACATACACACACAACTCGTCTTTCCTTCCTAATCTTCTATTTTTACACAGATCTACTCATTTCTTACAACATTATCATTCATCCTTTTATGTTTCATCCGTTCATTCAATCCCTTTGTTTTTACCTCAAAACAACTCAGTCTTTCTTTATTGACTTAATTCACTTCCTTCTACATAAGCCTAGACTTCTACAATATGACGAGACTACTGTCTAATCGGATCAGCTTGTCTTCATATCCTATTCAACCCCCAATACTTATCTTTTCTTCTATTCTTAGAGTAGTATTGTGGCATGACCTACTGAATTACCAAACCCTGGTAGCTAGACAGAGCGGTTTTTTATTCGCAGGATTTCTTTTGCATTTGAACGCCGCACAATCGGGCCAACGTTTTTCCTGCACCTACTACTTCACTCATACAGTCCTCATTTCAGAGCGGAAACTATGAATATTTATTTAACTACTGATTTATGTTTTGACCGTATAAGTTACTTTTGCAGTTGAACGCCGCACAATCGGGCCAACGTTTTCCTACAACCTACCGATTTATGCTTTGACCGTATAAGTTACTTTTGCAGTTGAACGCCGCACAATCGGGCTAACGTTTTCCTACAACCTACTGTTTTATGCTTTGACTGTATAAGCTACTTTTGCAGTTGAACGCCGCACAATCGGGCTAACGTTTTCCTACAACCTACTGTTTTATGCTTTGACTGTATAAGCTACTTTTGCAGTTGAACGCCGCACAATCGGGCTAACGTTTTCCTGCCTTCTAAATATTTCATCCGTTCAGTCCTTCTTTCAAAGCGGTAACCATGAAATATTAATTTAACTACTAAATATTCACCAACAGACCCTTCTGCCGCGCTGTGAATATCCCACCCAAGCAGACCTTTTCAAAAATGTTAACCAGCCATCTCAGCCAGATGCGCAAACAACCGCATCATTTAAGCTACACATTCGAGCGGTCTGATCTGAACGAGCGCATGCATGCTCACTCTACATCTAACACAAGCAAAGTTCACAGCACCTATTCACTCAGTCTCTATACATGCGCATACATTTACATTTAATACCATTCCCCAAATTACACATACATGCAAATTCATTGAATTTAAAAGTTCTTTTGTATTTACTGGTTTCATTTTAGGAAATTTGAAAGAGAGACTTACGTGGCGCTCCTCTCGCTGAGACAGTATCTCTGGAGCAATCTTACACAAACATTTCAACTATTGTAAGAACTTGCTTACCGTCTAGTTGGGCGGCCACCTCTGTTTGTTTAGATTGTCCAAAGAACCCATCATCAGCCAAGAACGTCCCAGTCCCTATCAGCTCCTGGCTAGCTCGCCAATTATGTCGTGGAAAATCATTTTCAAATACAACGCTTACCAGAACTTTTAAAATCAAACATGCTCTTTATTACAACTGTACAGCCCACTGGCATGTCCCCGCGGAACACACCCCGCGGAACACACACTTTCTCAGAACTCCAGCTACTCTATTTATACACACAGTATTGTCCGTCCCCTATGAAGTCATTCACCACCATCTGCTTTCAATTTGTTTATAATAGTGGCTGGACCCTCTATCCCAGCGTGTCCAATTACCTCTAGGCGTCACTCTGTCTGACATGTATGTTTGTAATAGAATGGTCAAACCATATGTCTAGTGTCCAATTGCTTTTAGGCGCCACTCTGTCTGACATGTATGTTATTATGTCTATGTCTGCTCTGGTACCCCAATGGTGGAACAAACTCCCTCACGACGCCAGGTCAGCGGAGTCAATCACCACCTTCCGAAGACACCTGAAACCCCACCTCTCCAAGGAATACCCAGGATAGGACAAAGTAATCCTTCTACCCCCCCCCCCCTTAAAAGAGTTAGATGCACCATTGTAAAATGGTTGTTCCACTGGATATCATAAGGTGAATACACCAAGTTGTAAGTCACTCTGGACAAGAGCGTCTGCTAAATGACCCAAATGCAAATGTAATTATACTGTTCACCTATCTTATACCTCTATATGTTATCCATGTGTGT